>NW_027104240.1:595375-878072 GCF_902728285.1 Clytia hemisphaerica | reverse complement strand
TGACTATCGCTTGAGCCGCCATCTTGAAACACCACATTATGATCTGTTAAAACAACGTACGCTAAAAGTACCCAAAAAGTTAACCCGATCGGAAGAAAGATGAGAAATCAAAGTGAGCACATTATGATCTGTAAAAACAACGTACGCTAAAAGTACCCAAAAATTTAACCCGATCGGAAGAAAGTTTAGAAATCAAAGTGAGATCGGGAAATCGGGAAATCGGATTTTTTTTTGCCGTCTTATGATGGAACCGAATTTTACCTATTTGAATGCTCAGCATAGGCTGACCAATAAAATGTAACTTTTATGGCACTTTTCAGGGGCGGATACAGGAATTTTTATCACTGTGTGAAAATTCTGGCTTACCCCGATTTTCCAATATAATCCCGATTTTTGAAGGAATACTCTACCCCATCGCTACATGCCACACACATGTATATAATATCTTTGATTCACTCTACTTATAAGAGCACAGAATCACAGTTTCAAAATGTCTTAATGTTAATTTATGTTCTTGTAAAAAACTTTAGATCAGACTCAGAAAGAGAGAAAAATTCGTGATTTGTTTACGCGAAAATCGCGATAGTTTGAAGGGTATGAAAAGGTGGTTTCACACCAGTCTAAAGGAATGAAAATTTGTGAAGAGTATGCAAAACTATGTAATCACCCTCACGAAATTCTGCCAAATTAATCTCCACCATTAAGGTATGATAACAAAATGAATGCGACTCCTTCAGAGAACTTATTACGATGGAGAGTCTCTCTCACACAAACAATAAGCTTCTTTGACGTCATTTTGAACACAGAAAGTGAAACGTATCAACAGATGTACCTTTTGAACATTGTATACAGAAAGCCTTTATTTATGATTCTTTGAAAGAATAAAATATTTTTTCTACAAGAAAAATTTTGTAGAAAACAATTTTAGTGTTTTTATTTTTTCGAATCTGGAGAAAATTGAGTGTGTGAATTCACAACGTTCACATACCCTGTATCCGCCCCTGCTTTTTAGCCATTGAGTTTCAAGCCCGAAGGGCTAGAGGTCAATCTCCTTGGTAGGATTTGAAGCCAACAAATCCTACCAAAGTTGCGCGGCCTTGAGCGACCCGCCTGGTTTATGCTCCTGAAAAAAATTTTCCGTTAAATTCGCGAAAGTAAATGTTGCGAATTTCGCGATTTTTCGTCCTCGCGAAATTTTGTACGCCTAAAGTATTCTAAATGAAAAATTTCACGAGTTTGCTCACTCACTAAAGTTTCTCCTCGTTTTAAGTTATCAAATCGATTCAAAAGTCAAAACAGAATCTTTTTCGATCTTGTGATTATCGGTACAACTATATGGTTATAGTGTAAAATTCTTACATTTTAAATGTCTTCGTTCCGATGCTCAAAATTTGTAATTTATTCTTCTGTTAATTTGTCAATGATCCAAATATGCTGGGTGTGTGTGTGTGGGCGATGTTCTAAGGGGGGCGGGGCGTACGGTTTTTCGGTATTGCGGAAACCGACCCTTTTTCTTCGGAAATTCGGAAATCAAGCAAAATCCCTTCGGTATTTCGGAATTTTGAAATTGTTTTGGTATCGGAAATCCATGAATTTTAGCTTCGAAATTTCGGTATTGTAAAGTTTTTATCCCTTTTTTTTCGGAATTTTGGGAAATTTGATGAAAAATTAGTCAAAAAGATGAAAAATACCCATAAAATTGGTATCGGAATTGCCAGTATTTTTTTACGGAATTTTGGAAACTTTGGCAAAATTATTTGGTATTTCGAAAATCGCGAACCCCGTACGGGGGGGGGTATTGTACCCCGTACAATAGTATGACTACAAATATAATGTTAATGGCGGGTGAAAGCAAGTTCCATATTTGACGTACGGCATTATGTCGACTTTGCTTAGACGGTGTTTTGGTGTTTTTCCCGTACATAGCAAAGTAGACGACGACATGTCGCCTTTGGTGACATGTTAGAAATCAAAGTGAGATCGGGAAATCGGGAAATCGGATTTTTTTTTGCCGTCTTATGATGGAACCGAATTTTACCTATTTGAATGCTCAGCATAGGCTGACCAATAAAATGTAACTTTTATGGCACTTTTCAGGGGCGGATACAGGAATTTTTATCACTGTGTGAAAATTCTGGCTTACCCCGATTTTCCAATATAATCCCCCCGATTTGAAGGAATACTCTACCCCATCGCTACATGCCACACACATGTATATAATATCTTTGATTCACTCTACTTATAAGAGCACAGAATCACAGTTTCAAAATGTCTTAATGTTAATTTATGTTCTTGTAAAAAACTTTAGATCAGACTCAGAAAGAGAGAAAAATTCGTGATTTGTTTACGCGAAAATCGCGATAGTGAAGGGTATGAAAAGGTGGTTTTCACACCAGTCTAAGGAATGAAAATTTGTGAAGAGTATGCAAAACTATGTAATCACCCTCACGAAATTCCTGCCAATTTAATCTCCACCATTAGGTATGATAACAAATGAATGCGACTCCTTCAGAGAACTTATTACGATGGAGAGTCTCTCTCACACAAACAATAAGCTTCTTTGACGTCATTTTGAACACAGAAAGTGAAACGTATCAACAGATGTACCTTTTGAACATTGTATACAGAAAGCCTTTATTTATGATTCTTTGAAAGAATAAAATATTTTTCTACAAAAAAAATTTTGTAGAAAAACAATTTTAGAGTGTTTTTATTTTTCGAATCTGGAGAAAATTGAGTGTGTGAATTCACAACGTTCACATACCCTGTATCCGCCCCTGCTTTTTAGCCATTGAGTTTCAAGCCCGAAGGGCTAGAGGTCATCTCCTTGGTAGGATTGAAGCCAACAAATCCTACCAAAGTTTGGCGCGGCCTTGAGCGACCCGCCTGGTTTATGCTCCTGAAAAAAATTTTCCGTTAAATTCGCGAAAGTAAATGTTGCGAATTTCGCGATTTTTCGTCCTCTCGCGAAATTTTGTACGCCTAAAGTATCTAAATGAAAATTTCACGAGTTTGCTCACTCACTAAAGTTTCTCCTCGTTTAAGTTATTAAAAATCGATTCAAAAGTCAAACAGAATCTTTTCGATCTTGTGATTATCGGTACAACTATATGGTTTATGTAAAATTCTTACATTTTAAATGTCTTCGTTCCGATGCTCAAAATTTGTAATTTATTCTTTCTGTTAATTATTCAATGATCCAATATGCGGGTGTGTGTGTGTGGGCGATGTTCTAAGGGGGGGCGGGGCGTACGGTTTTTCGGTATTGCGGAACCGACCCTTTTTCTTCGGAAATTCGGAAATCAAGCAAATCCCTTCGGTATTTCGGAATTTTGAAATTGTTTTGGTATCGGAAATCCATGAATTTTAGCTTCGAAATTTCGGTATTGTAAAGTTTTTATTCCCCTTTTTTTTCGGAATTTTGGGAAATTTGATGAAAAATTAGTCAAAAAGATGAAAAATACCCATAAAATTGGTATCGGAATTGCCAGTATTTTTTTACGGAATTTTGGAAACTTTGGCAAAATTATTTGGTATTTCGAAAATCGCGAACCCCGTACGGGGGGGGGGGTATTGTACCCCGTACAATAGTATGACTACAAATATACTCATTAGAATAGACTGCCAAACGTAGTCGGTACAGTTGGTTGTTAAAATCGTCATTACATTCAATATTATGCTGAGATGAAAATTAGAGAACATAAGGTTAAGAACATATAAAGTAAATAGTAAATAGATAAAACTGTGTCAGTAAGGAAAAATTTTGAAAAAGTTCTTTCTTCAATTTCTAGACAGCTTGGAAAGGTTTGAGAAAAAATGAATTAAAAAAAATATGGTTTGGTAAAAAGTTGCCTAAATGTATTTTAATGCCATTCTAATAAGCAAATGTAAATGGTATTAGAAGAATAATCTAAACTAATTTTAGGTATGAATTTTCTTATCATTTAAAAAATTAAAAATTATAAAATATAGTAAAATAGTCATTCCAAAACAAATACAAAAAGGAGCAAATAAGTCTAAAGACTCAGAAAAAACCACAATAGTGAGCAAATAATCAATTTACATGTATAGACACTGAACGATATTTCGGAGCACTTTATTTCACCTAAAATCGTAACAAATAAGGCAATAATTTAAAAAGAAAACGAGATACCCTGAAGGAAGAAATTTTAGCGGGAATTTATTTCCAGGATGGCAGATGTGAGATATTTTTTGGAAAAAATTGTTATTAAATGACCAAAAACACATGAAATGGCAAAAATTTGGGGGAAACTTATCAATTTGGTAGATTTAATTTAGCAGAAAAAATAGGGAACTTAATTCTGCAGACTTTAGTTCAACCTGCTGAAATTTCTTCCTTTAAGGTAACCACTTATGCCAAAGCCAATATCAAGATAAGACGAGTTTCTAATATTTTAACTTGAGTTAAACAGACTTTACTTTCAGTGGCTTTTTATGATGCAAAAGTTCATGTTCAGAACTATTGCATCATAAAGTCCATATGGCTTTGGCACAAGAAGACGCCAAATCTCTATATCTTGACGTGCCCTTGCATTGGCACGCCGAATAGATTGGTGCCCTGGGTTGTTGTTATGCTGCTGTCGCCTTGGGTGCGGTCTTGGGTTGGGGTTGTTGATCTGCTGGTGGTGCAGATCTTGACTTGACTCACAGGCACAAGTGGACCTGCTTGATTGACTGGTGCATGGATGTAAGGAACAAGGGCCATCGTGCCCGCCTCCTCCTCCTCACACTGCTCCACCACCAGTTCTGCGGTGACCCCCAAATCTTCACTGTAAATTAAAATTTTACTCATGGGCTAAATTTTCTTAGTTTCTTGCCTAAATATTTCACTGTTTACTCTAGTTCCTATACTTGATTCTAGTTGACAACAAAGTATCTGATTTCCGAAAATTTGTGACTGAAAAGAATTTCTAAGTATTGACTCAACTTTTCAAATTCACTTAAGGCTATCAGAACTAATGTTACTCGAGACAAAGACTGCAATTTCAAGAAAAGACCAGAAGATGAAATGTTTTAAAAGGCATTTGACGTGATAATGTTATTAGAGACTTCGTAGTAGTAACAAAACATTTAATTGGTCTTTAATTTGACAAATAATAGAAGCAAACCTGATAATCTACCGTGCTTGCATCAGGTGGAGGGACAACCATATCCATCCACGCCTCAATGTCTGACCATATACTGCTCATTTCGTTTTTTGTACTGTTGTTATATTCTCTAAAAAAAAAGACTGAATTTCTTGCCAAGTAGTCCAGGCAATATGGGGCATTTCACCTTGGTGGTGAAAAAGGTTTGATACTGTTTTTGACTTCCAACATACCTATATTTTGAGATTCAGGATGGTTTCTGGGCTAACTAGGTGGCATCCTTGCATGGTAAGGGGTAGAAGGGGGTAGAAGAAATTTCAATCAAACCTGACTCCTGGGGTAGGTCACTAATTTGGTTGATTTCTTCAAAACTACTAACGATATAGTAATGAAATTTTATTCATATGTAGCAAAGATATCAAATAATATTCCTGAAAATTTACAGGTCATTTCCATAAAAAATGTGTATTTTACAGACCAAAATGTGAAATTTTCTTCCAAAAATCACTTTTTTCGTCTAAAACGGAGCAAAAAAGTTTTTCCTCAGAATTCTTTATCTTCGTGAACCGTACCAAAAGTGCTTTTTCATCAAATATAGTGCTCCAGGAGCGATTTGGGAAATTTTCTTGCATTAAGGAAAATTAGTTGATATTTTGAAGACTATTCAATTTCACTGTTATTTTATTATATTTTCAAAAATAATTATATATCTCCTCAGGGCCCTCAGGTAGATGGCTCATTAGCCTTCAGAGACCTTCAGATATTTCATATGATAGTGTAAAATATAACTGAAAGTCATCGTCCGTGTCATATTTTACATGACAATCGTCGGATTCTTCAACATCGCTTTCTTCTTCTCCATACTCCTCTTGTTCTTCACTTTCGCTGTCGCTCTCTCCGTCACTATCATGCTGTGTCGAAATTAGTAAAGTCCTAATGTCATCAGGAAACATCTCTCTAATCCATTCTATGTCCCCATCAACGTCCCAACCACGCCCTGCTGGATGAGGAGCATCGATCATAGATGTACCGGAAAGCTTCCATATTCTTGCAACATGGTTGGCTCTTTCGAACTGTAGATATAGAGCTAACCTGCAAGGCGGTATCAACGACAAGTCAACAATTACTCCTTTCTTCTGTTTTCTTTCAAATAATTGAAAGTGAGCCTCGGTTACGGTTTTCTTGGTAGATCCATTTATCTTGCATATGTTGTTTTCCAAAACATCCATGGTTTCGTCAGCTAGGTCCCATCCTTCTCCAAGCTTGGCAAGGGCCTCAATGGCAAGGTTATCGTTTTTTAGGACTTCCCAACAACGTACTTAACTTTTTCTGAAGAAAGATGAGACGTAATCATTCCCTGTTAACGCATGAAACCCAATCAATGCCTGACGCAGATCTGTTGGCATTCTTATTGAATCAAGCCAAGACTTTTGACGAGACGGTCCACAGTCAAAGAGGACTCTAGATCTTTCGGCTATTGTACCTAAAGCAATCACAATGATGCCAGTGTCGCCTGACGGGGATCGAATACAAACGCATTCTTTTTTGTCATGGCTGTTGGATAATACACTCAGGGCATGCAGAATGACTTTAGTGTCAGCTTCTTTTTGGTCACTAGCAAGCTCATCAAGAGAATTATATTCTGATTTATCTCCAGACATGACAAATTTATCACACTTCAGCATTGTCTCTGATGTAATCAAATGTCATATTGATTAGTCGTGTCTTATTTTCATCATTTTTAAAAAAGTTGTCAATGTCTCTCGGGACTTTTCCTTTTACTGACTTCATCAAAATTCTGTCTGACGACCCTCTCTTTGCGCGTTCCCCAGATTTGATGCTGAAAGATCTGTACTTGATCTTGATAATCACAAGATCGAAAAAGATTCTGTTTTGACTTTTGAATCGATTTGATAATTTAAAAGGAGGAGAAACTTTAGTGAGTGAGCAAACTCGTGAAATTTTTCATTTCGAATACTTTAGGCGTACAAACTTTCGCGAGGACGAAAAATCGCGAAATTCACAACATTTACTTTCACGAATTTAACGGAAAAATATTTTTCACGAGCATAAACTTTCGCGAATCAAGACGTAAAATTAAGAATTTTCACATGAAAAAATGGCTTAGAGGGATAAAAAATACTTCATGAATTGGCTTGCAACATTTATCCTTTGAGTTACTAGTCTTTTAGCAGGCTAAAAAGCAGGGGCGGATACAGGGTATGTGAACGTGGTGAATTCACACATTCAATTTTCTCCAGATTCGAAAAAATAAAAACACTACAATTGTTTTCTACAAAATTTTTCTTGTAGAAAAAATATTTTATTCTTTCAAAGAAACATAAATGCTTTCTCACAATGTTCAAAAGGTACATCTGTTGATACGTTTCACTTTCTGTGTTCAAAATGACGTCAAAGAAGCTTATTGTTTGTGTGAGAGAGACTCTCCATCGTAATAAGTTCTCTGAAGGAGTCGCATTCATCTTGTTATCATACCTTAATGGTGGAGATTAATTTGGCAGAATTTCGTGAGGGTGACTACATAGTTTTGCACACTCTTCACGAATTTTCATTCCTTCAGAAATAGTGGTCGCTACAGAATCACTGACATCGACAAGTCGCCTTTACCGCGACCCTGAGCGAATCGTTTCGAAAGCAGGAGAGATAATCCAAGAAGCTATTCAACAAAAATTTAAAAATAAACCAGAGCTTACATGGCCCCCTGATCCTGGCGTTATCAATAGCCAGACATTCAAACCACCGAATATTCTATTAAAACTCATCAGAACTATATTGACTATGTCCAAAACTAAGAGCTTCAAGATCAATGTCAATCGATCGGCTGACTCATTCCATTGCAGAGGATATTGTCTTTTGTTGCAAGGGAAAGTGTTCCAAACTAAATACTTGCTTATTGGGCTTGGCCTGCACAATTTAACCGGATCGCGTATGGTGATTGATCTTCTTAATCGATTTGGGCATTCCGCAAGCTACACTAGTGTTTGCGACATAGAAACTGCACAAGCTGAAGCGGCTCAAGGGGCAGCAAAATCAACCTCTGTGTTGCCATACCAACCAAGCTCCATCACAGCTTTGTTTGCCCATTATTGGATTGACAATTTTGATATAAAAACGGACAAAGAAATAGGAGAGCGTTCCATACACACGACCCATATGATGGCTTTTCAAAACATCAAACCATCCTTATCTGTTCCAAAGCCCAAGAGTCGTAGGATATTCGTTGATGATTTAAAAGTAGGAAGCATCACTGTCGAAAGGAAAAAAGATCCATTGATCAATTTTCAGCAGCCACCTGACTTATGTGACAGCTCATCTTTCGACCAAAAGTACCTCCTTTGGCTCGTATTGCGATATCAGTGTAACACTAATCAGCAGATAGCAGCATTCAAGGGCTGGAATCTCAAGCAAAACATGGAAAATTCAAAAGAAAAACCTATCAAGACCACTGAGATATACCTCCCGCCTATCAATTCCAAAGTTACCGAGTTTAGAACAATCTTACAATATCTTCAGTATCCTCAAAATCTAAGCACAACAATGAATATGAAATGCGTTCATGTTTCGATGGATGTCGGACTTGCTATCAACTGCTATCTAATGTTATGGAACAATCCAGATTTATGCGGTGGTTACACGTAGCCGGGGTGAAATTCACCCCGGGGTGAAATGGAAATATAATTCACCCCAGGTGAAAATCATTTTGGGATACACGTCGGCGGAAGGCCGGGTGAAAACCCTTTTTTCAGTCCGGGGTGAAAATTTTAACTTATTTTCACCCCGGCGTGAAAACGTCAAGTTTGTTCACGATAAGTGTGCACTCTTTTTTCTTTTACCTATAACTTTTGAAGGAATTCATCAATCTTTATAAATTTGGTATCGTTAGAGAGAAATTTCACTAAAATATTTATTCAATATAAAGTTATGATGCAAAGTTATTGACCTCAAAAAACAGCAGAAAATAACGCTTAAGGCCGGGTGAAAACCCTTTTTTCAGTCCGGGGTGAAAATTTTAACTTATTTTCACCCCGGCGTGAAAACGTCAAGTTTGTTCACGATAAGTGTGCACTCTTTTTTCTTTTACCTATAACTTTTGAAGGAATTCATCAATCTTTATAAATTTGGTATCGTTAGAGAGATATTTGTGAGTGGAACAATTTGAAAAAAAAATCTTTAAAACAATTCCAATAATGAAGATGAAAATAAAGAAGAAAAAATTGAAAATCTCGTAGAAAAGTGCTATAACTTTCATATTCACTGGAGAGTTTATTTGATCTTAGGAGGTCATCACTGTGAAGAAATTTCACTAAAATATTTATTCAATATAAAGTTATGATGCAAAGTTATTGACCTCAAAAAACAGCAGAAAATAACGCTTAAGGCCGGGTGAAAACCCTTTTTTCAGTCCGGGGTGAAAATTTTAACTTATTTTCACCCCGGCGTGAAAACGTCAAGTTTGTTCACGATAAGTGTGCACTCTTTTTTCTTTTACCCATAACTTTTGAAGGAATTCATCAATCTTTATAAATTTGGTATCGTTAGAGAGATATTTGTGAGTGGAACAATTTGAAAAAAAAATCTTTAAAACAATTCCAATAATGAAGATGAAAATAAAGAAGAAAAAATTGAAAATCTCGTAGAAAAGTGCTATAACTTTCATATTCACTGGAGAATTTATTTGATCTTAGGAGGTCATCACTGTGAAGAAATTTCACTAAAATATTTATTCAATATAAAGTTATGATGCAAAGTTATTGACCTCAAAAAACAGCAGAAAATAACGCTTTTAGACGTCAATCAGCTTATTATAACTTTGTTTGATATCTTTTGACTAAATGATTATTTTTGAGAAATTTCTTCATGTAAAAATCTGCAAAAATTTGCAAAAAAATCGTCAAAAACATTTTCACTCCGGTCCTCAGGACCGGGGTGAAATAAACCCCGGGGTGATTTCAACCCGCCTAAAAACGATTTCAACCGCCTAACTACGTGTATACAGAAACAGTGTTTTCTTTATAGACCGGAGTGAAATTTTTTTTTATTTCACCCCAGGGTGAATTTCACCCCGGCTAAGTGTAACCACCGCCTTATTCAAAAATTTTCAGGTACGATTATTTGATTCATGAATCTTTTCAACTTATTAAACTTTCTTGTATTGTCATAAAATTTTAAAGGTTTTGAGCATTCGCAGATTTCTATCCTTGTTTCACTTCGAATTTCATTTCACTTTACGATACTTGGTGACTTCGTGAGAGGCACTGACTTCAAAGACGTCATTTTTGAATCAGGCCTTTGTCGTATGGGAAGTCTTGAGGGCGTTTTGGCAGGATCCCACTACAATCGTGCATGGGTCATTCACGATGCATTCTCAGAGGCACTTGAGAGATTACTGCTCAGACGTTTTCTATTTGACAAAAGTCCTCACATTCCTCACGCCTTGAGAGCAGTTAACTTTGAAAGGTCAAAGCTAGATGACAAATCTTCCGAAGTTTTAGATACCTTTTTCAAGAAGTATATATCCTATCGTAAAGAAGTTTCAACAGGAACGATCGGAAACTCAGCAAGATTCTGGATGATCTACCTCGATCTCATGAGAGCGCAAACGATGGCCCATAATGCCATCCAGGAGAACGACTGGAAGTCTCTCATACACTGTTGGAAGGAATTCCTGCCGATGTACTTTATTCTAAACAAACGGGACTACGCAAGGTATGATAATCAATAAATTTGCATTAAATGTATCATAAACAATCAGCCTAACAACAAATTAATGACTAATAGGCTCAATCAATTATTTTTATGAAAAGGAAGGTTTAGGTTACCATCATGATATACTATACTGATTTTGTATTTTTGTATTAATCTGTGATACACAACAGGTACGGGGCTTATTACTACGAAAATATGACGAATCTCGAACTATCCTGGTGCAGAGAACGATTTTTCACTAAAAGGCATATTGGTTCAAGCGCAAAGTAACTACCCCATAATGACTGCCGCAGATCAGAGAGGGGAGTAGACAATTAATAGAGATGCCAAAACTACAGGTGAATTTTGAAAAGAATTTGAGCTGTAAAATGTAACATTCTAGAAAAGTATCGAAATACCTTTTGCGTTGGCAATACTGCAGGACACGGGACCTTTTTTGTTTTATACTAAATAAACCTGTTCAAAATTATAGGTGGAGTCAAAGGATTTGCGTCTGATCAGATGAACGTACGAAAATGGTGCCTTAATCGCCCTAAGCAAGCAGACGTCATGCGAAGACTTAAAGATCTATGCGGGCTGGATGGAAAAGATACACAATACAAACCACTTCCAAGTCTCAAATTGCCAAGTCAGAAAAGTACGTCCAGACCTTGACCGGGGTTTTGGATGAAAGGTTCCTGAATCCTTTTGGTGCTGATACCAACAAAGAAGAATGTGTTTACAACCTAAGTTCTGGTTTGCCGTTCAAAAGAGATGCAGACAATCTACTAAATATTAGAAAAAAATGGTGAGGAGCTGTATAAAGATTTCAAAACTCAACGCTAACTATCGATTCATGCCAGGCTACCGAAACAAAAACAAAGACAAAGAAAAGCAATCCAAGTCATAAAGGCAAACCAAAACATCTTAGGGAAACTTCTAACACTATCATCAATTATGAAGCAACCAATCGATTTTGAAAAGGCGTTATCATACCCACATTATGATGTACCACTCAGTTTAGCTTTTCCCGATGGTACAAAGAGGTGAAACCAGAAAAGTCTCTTACTCGATATCATCAAGGCAACAATGGAAACTAAAGACAAACTGAAAGCAACGGACAAAACGCTAGCAGAAAGAAAGATTACCACTCTCATCGTCGATATGATTGCCCACTATCGAGTGATCTCGCAAAAACCTCCCAGAGACGTTCGAAGAATGGATCAAGAAATTTCTGAGTAAAATCCACAACGACGAGAGGTACGAGCGCATTGATATTGTAGCCGACACGTACAGGTCTTCCAGCATCAAATCTGGGGAACGCGCAAAGAGAGGGTCGTCAGACAGAATTTTGATGAAGTCAGTAAAAGGAAAAGTCCCGAGAGACATTGACAACTTTTTTAAATATGAAAACATTTTCTCTGTAAAAACAGTTCTTTTGAAATTTCTCAATCGCGAAAATGAATTCCGTGAAACTTTTGAAATCGGCTCATTCGCGAAATTTCTCATTTTGAAACTCTGAATCGCGAAAATTTCTTCCCTTAAGGCATATAATCAAATAGTGTTTGTTCACTTCGCGTGTGCACTGTTTGGACTGCAATGTCTGTAAAAAGAACTATCAGGAGTTCTACAGTACGAAATGCATTTAAGAACTTTTTGGTGCCGATTTTTAAAGATAAATTCTTTGCTGTTACTTAATTTCTAGAGAAAAAGTGGATAGTGGATGGTTAACCCTATTAGCCCCAGGGGGGGGGTAGAATCTACCACGCCGGAGTTCTTTTGTTTATATCTCGAAGAAAAATTTTTTTAAACGACTTGAAACTTTCTGACTTTTAATAAAATCTTATTAAGAGTACTTGTGTAAAATTTTAGGGTCATAGGTTGTCTAGATCAGGTTTTATGACTTTATTGTGAAACATGACATAAAACCCAGCTAAAATCGCTTAAAACTCAAAATTTTAAAGTGCTGATAACTTCTAAACTATTTATTCAATCGTTTTCAAATTTTGACACGTGATAGGCATTGATAATACAAATTTAAAAAAATCAAAATAAATTTATTTGAAAATGATGACGTCATCATTTATGACGTCATCAAGTTTTGAAAATTTTACTCATCTTCAGCATAGATTTTAAGAAAAACTCTTCATGGAAATTGCAATTATGTTAAAGAACAGTCTTTTACCTTTCAGAATCTTCAAACAGAATTGAAATATCTTTATTGGTTCGACTATAATAGACATTTTTGTAAACCATATGTTTGGGCTTTTTTCCGACAAGTGGAACTTTTGTGATGACGTCATCAGTTTTTGAATGACATATTCAATTTTTTTTTTCTTCCTGGAAAATTGTATCATGATGGAGAACATCTGTACCAAATTTCATGGCCATAGCTCTTCTAGATCGAAAATAATCGAGGGTGGTAGATTCTACCCCCCCCCCCTGGGGATACAAAAGTCAAAAAAGCTTGGGGCTAATAGGGTTAAGGTTAGCCTGGATATCCAAGCTCAAAATTTTAGAAAAAACAAAATTTACCTCAACATACAAAGTTCTAAAATTATAGAGCTTGGTCTCCCTAGAGAATGAAAGTGAAAACCCATGTTTCCTAGCCAACCCAGGGCAGCAAAACAGAAATTAATAAAAAGCAGTCTTACAAGATCTAAAACTATTTAAAACATCCAAAGATTACACCAAAGTCCATTAAAAAGTTTGCATGCATTATCATGACCAACCATGTTTTCTTGGAAAATGAACTTGCCTCTGTTTTCTTCTTTTTCATGTTTTCATGTAACAGAAAGCCCTATCTTCACTAGCAACTGGAGGACTATCCTATTTTTGCTTTAGAATTTATTATTTTTGCTCCACACTGTGTAGATTGGCCCTTACGGTTTTAGCGAAGTGAGCGCAAGCAAGCGGACTGCATTCTCTTAAAGAGAATGCAAATCGCTCTAGGGAGACCAGGCTGTAAACCAGAACATAAAATATCAAAACTAGACTGTGAAATAGTTTACAACCTGGATATCCAGGCTAGGTTAAGGGTTGAAATTTGAATTTTTTTTCTTGTTCCGAGCTTGTTCCCAAATTTAGCTTGCTTGTTTCCGTTAGTGTCACGTTGTTCTTGGTTGTTACTTAATTTCTAGAGAAAAGGTGGATCTTGGATGGTTAGGCTTGGGAATTTGAATTTTCTTTCTTGTTACGAGCTTGTTCCCAAATTTAGCCTGCTTGTTCCCGTTAGTGTCACGTTGTTCTTTGATGTTACATATATTCTAGAGAAAAGATGGATAGTGGCTGTTTGGGGTTGTGAAAATTTACACTTTTTTCTTGTTCCGGGCTTGTTCCCAAATTTAGCTTGCTTGTTCCCGTTAGTGTCACGTTGTTCTTTGTTGTTACATATATTCTAGAGAAAAGATGGATAGTGGCTGTTTGGGGTTGTAATCAACATAAAAGGGGTTGCGGAACGACCGTTCCGTTTTCGCAAAGCGAAGAAATATTGTCTGAAAAAAAAAACCCAATTCCCCGGCCATAGTCTTGCCTATTAGGGTACTCTCAGGTTCCTAATTCCTAATATTTACTCAATTTTGGCTTTTTCAGAAGTAAAATTTCCAACCCACGGCTATTTGATCCCCCGTTTATTAAACTTTGAAAAAACTTTCAGCCGCTTCCCCTTTATTAGGTACCCGAGAGTAATAAAAAGTTCTTACGGTATTTTGATAATAGTGTTTGTCCAAAAAAAAACATTTAAAAACTTCACTTTTATTTTATTTTATTGTAGCATCAGTTTTAACGCGAAAAGAGAAAAATATTAATAAGACTGCAAGTTATTTTTTTCTGTAAGTAGTAGTATAGTATATTCATCTGGTGGCTGTCGGCGGAGCCGGGAGTGAGGGAGTCTATCCCCTTTTCTATTTGCGCTAGACCTGGGAGATCGAATGCTGAGGTGGAGCGCCACACCTACTCTCAGCTCCCAGTAACTTACCGCCTAGATCAGATTACCCAATCTAAGCTACTCATCCGCTGAGTTGGCGGTGACCGGGGATCGAACCCACAACCCTTAGATTGTAAGGTGAATGCTCTACCGACTGAGCTACCCGGTCACGGTTTTTTTCTGATAGTCTTTTAATTAAAATGGTGCATGGGTATACGGGTCTTATATGAAGGCAAATCAACTTAAGACTATTTAGGTCAACTGCGCATCCGGAAAGATGTTTTACTTTATTGCTTGATAGGTCCTACTTTACAAAATATACAATAGTAACGTAAAATACTAATAAAAAGAAAAGTGTACAGTTGCGAGTGACTGTGCTTCTCACGACCTTTATTCACAATGATCGTTCGACGGATGATACACCAATATGACCTGAAAGAAGATTGATTTTATTGATATTTTTCTGTTAACATTTAGTGTCATCATATCACCGGTCGCTTATCACGCACAACGAACGAGAAGAGAGTTTAGTAAATAAAGTAAATATAGCAGTTACTTATAATTACTATAGTAAATGAACAATTAAATACAACTAGCGTAACACTTACGTTGATTTGCCAACTGATTACAAAGGGTTCACCATGAAGATTGCTTGTAAACATGAACACTTTCCAGTCGATTTATTAGCACATGGAAGTATCAGGAAATTCGACAAATATCTAATGAAAATAAATTTTTGTTGTGATAGCTTTATTTATCTTCTAAAAAAAATACCTTTAAGCGATTTTCTCTCTAATAAAAAGAACAAAGCATCATACAGTACGGAAGGACATAAACATTGAAAGAACTCTGATACGAAGTTGGAGAACTTACGGTTGGATAGTTGACGCAGGTTGATGGATTGATATCGGTTGCGCTGCAAATCATCTTGCACATTTTATCTATATGTGAAAAGAGCAATCATTATTTACGAGGCAATCTAAATGCCAGCATGTTCAAACATAAGAAATAATATTAACAAATTTAACAGAGTGTATAAATCAAGTTTCACTTACATTTAAAAATTAATCATGAATTTAGAGGAGATGATTATTGCCAAGCCAGTTGTATGTTTGATTTTATATAATATTTTTGTTTGATTTTCTGTAAAAATAAATAGAAACATACACAAAAGAATTTATAATAACAATGTTTCCAAAATTTCTAGGTAAGAAACTAATGTTACTATTATCAAAACAGTTTGAATCGAGACTCTGCGTTGAATAAAATTTTCACGGAGCAGGAAATTATCTTGGATAATGGTTTCAAATATGGTATTTCATTATTACTCAAAAATTCAAATTCAAATTTACTTTCAATAAAAAAATATCGATATATCAACATAATAAATTAAAAAATCTATATCTTTTAACTTAGACTTAATTATAAGTAGTTATAAGTAGTAGTAAATAGTATTATAATAAATAGTTTTGAAATTAACACTTAAAATAAATGTTTTGTAAACAAATACAAAACAGCTAGTCAAATCTGTGACAAACGAAACGGGACAAGAATTTTTGTCATTGGATTGGTCGTTAACTATTCAAACAAAAACTTTTATTATATTTTTCTAAAGAACGCCTCATCTCTACTGTTTTGAATAACCAATTATGTGAGCATCCCGGGGGGGGGGGGTACTAGGGCAAGATGGGTTACGGGGATGCTACGCTGGTCAGGGTACCTTTTTTAACCTACACGAGTCCCAGGTAGGGTCGCAAAAACACCAAAATAGAAAAATCAGTCCCTCGTAGGGTGCCTATTTTTGGAAAATTTGGGGAAAAAGTAGGAAATTTGAGAAGTCCCATTCAGGGTCACTTTTTCCGCAAATTTCGAGTCCCACGTAGGGTCCATTTTTCGAACCTCAGCGGAGCACCCCCGTCGGTCGACAAGGGTAGTACCCCCCCCCCCCGGGGTGAGCATCTTGTAAAAACTTCAACACAACTGAACGAAACAGCCATTTGCGAGAGGAGAAGTGACAAGGAGCTACGACGTGAAAAGATCTTTAGACTGATTTGAATGATACACGAAGAGTAACAAAAACACAACAATCAAATACTGACAGTATATTATTAACAGTAAAGCGACAAATTTGAAACAGCAACGGTGAAAGTAAAAGAGGACGATGGAGGAAACTAGACAAAATTTATTAAAACAATTATTCTTTAAATGCGAACACCAACAGCGCGTTGGCCCGAAACAGTAACGTGGATGTGTTGCACGGCACGATGTTGTTCATTATTTTTATGGCTATTGTCATTGTGTTACTCTTAAAAAACCGGTATGACCTCACTGAGTCAGGGCCGCCATTTAAAAGTCTCATCTTTTTGTACTTGTTATAGGATATAACTGTCGTTTGTTTCTTTTTCTTTTCATCCTCTTCCTGTTCTTTCTTCTCCTGTTCTTTCTTCTCCTGTTTTTTTTTTCCTTTTCTCTCTTAGCTTGTTCTTTCTTAGCCTGTTCTGTCTTTTTCTTCTTTTCTATTTCTTTCCGTTTCTCTGCTTCTCGCTCTTTCTGTTTATTTACTTCGGCACGCAAACTCGCTATTTCATTTCTTTGTCTTTCCATCTCCTTCATCTGTTCCACCTTTTCTCGTTCCTCCACTTCCTCTCTTTTTGATTCCTCGGACATCTCCGCACTCAGAGCGTCGTCACTCATGGGGTAGTCTGGCATGATGTTCATTTTTACTTGCTTTTTAACTTGGAGAGAGAAAAATATGGGCTTCAAATAGAGGATGTAACAAAGTCTAAGTATGAAGAGCTTCTTTTTCAAAACAAAATTTAAAAATCTCTCTTGGGTATAAGGAAAAGTAAAAAGTTTAAAGGTCTGTTTTCTATCTAGAGGGAGTGATCAGTGATCTCCCTTTAAAAACCTTGGCTTTCAGTTTGTATTTTCAGTTTCAGTTTCTGAAAATGCGTAACAGGGTACACCACGTGAAGGATAAGCCATAGGATTTTGTACCCCACCCTAAAAGGTTACCTTCTGATCTCTAATAAATAAGTTGATTCGTTTTAATTTATAGCTTTTATCTGTTTAACTTTCAATGGTTATCAAAGAAAAATTAAAACAGGCATTGATGGTTTACACTTTCAAGGAGAATTGTAATAGAGGCTGATTGTAATAGAGGCTAATCATAAAAAGTCGTAACTAAGGATTGATGTTTAACATTCTACTCTCAAAAATGTCTTCAAAAACGTAAAATTTGATTAGACACCCCATAAAGACATGTAGAGACCAAAAGGTACTTTTAGGGTACAAGGCTGTTTCACTGCGTCAGGCTACATTAGAAACATGGTTTACCCTTATTGTAACAAACAACTGTCAGCATGTTACAAGGGTCACTGTGAAAACAACTATCGACATTCACAGTGTCATACTCTGTGTGTGACAAACACCTATCAACATGTCACCAGAGGGTGGAAACAACTATCAACATCCACCTTTGATGGAAACAACTATCAACATCCATCAAATACCTGTCTTTAACCATGTGCAGGAAAGAAAATCAGCCTTGATTTAAAATATTGCCAGTGAGACGAAATTAGAAGTAAAGTAAAAAGGTATTTAACACGGCAATTTTTCAATTTTAAAAACTTTATAACAACAATAATAACATAAAGTAGTTGCCTATCAAGAGTCTTGAAAACAAGTTAAACCATCATTGACAAAGTGATCAAATTCACATAATAGTTCTCTGTAGGTATTCAAATCGCTGTAATGGCCAAATGTTTGAAGAGTCTCGCCACTCAAAATTTTCAATCTTTCTTCTTCTTCCCTTCTTCGTGGCATCCATGGATGATTATTGATATAATTTAGCCTATCATATGGCACTTTTTCGACCAAAGCAACATTTTCTAGATTACATGCCCTACTGAGGGCTGTATAAGTTATGCCAAGGTTAAGTTTCTCCATAAAAATCTCTTTATTTAACTTTATCCGAATATGAGTACATGGCTCATTAGGACCTATTGTCATACCTTGGCTTTTTGATATAGGTATACAATAACAAGGCATCAAGGGCAACCCCCTTCTAGAGCAACAGTTAGTATCACAACGTGCTTCATTGACAGGTATAGGAACCCATGTTGGGTGTTCTGGAAGCCAGCTTGGGCCTTTGTATCTTGGGAAATCTACAACAACTGCTTCTGGAAATGATGGAGGTGCTTCTCCCTCAGCATATAATATTGCAATCACTTTCCCAAATGCTCCATTATTCAATCCAAGAGGTGTTAAGCTGAGCTGATTTTTAGTCAAAAGCACATGACTTCCAACAGCAATGTGAGAGGTTGCAGGAATTTGACCCATCTGATTAACAGATTGAGTGTGATGACGACCTTTTCCTTTGCTTGGTATAGTAGCAACAGGGATACCCAAATCAGCTAGTTTGTTGTGGTTCCTCAACATTTACCTCTTGCCACGTTTCCATAACAGTCAAACATGTGTCTGATTTAAATCCCTCTTTGGCACTTTCAGGAAGCTCACCTTCATATCTTGAATTTATTGTCTTCCAGTCATTCAAATTGAGTTTACCCTCTCTGATTCTCAGCAACATTTCCAAAAAAGACAACTGATCTGGGCCTTGTCGCATAGTTTCATTTAACAGAATACAATGTGAAAATGTACGATAGATTCCATAACCGGCAAGCTTATCTGGGGCGTCTGAGGATAATGGCTCAACATGCAAATCATGAGAATCAACTGGACCTAGCTGCCCTAAATCTCCAAAAAAATTGACAGTTGGTATTGCACCAAAGTTGTTGAAAAAATCACATGTTGCCTCCTTAAAACACTGACTACACCATGCTAACATACGATGACAATACATACCTCTTTCATCTAAATTCAAGGTCATCAATTTCATAGAATTACCTTCCAGAGTGCTACCAGTTAGTTCACGTAAGGCAGTGAGAAATATGCTATTCAATGGCTTATCAGTTAACTGTAATGTTTTGGATTCTTCTTTCTTCACTCTTGGGATGCTTGTTGTTGAGTGAACAGTTCGTCCTAAGGGTAGGAGAATAGATGCTGCTCCAGTAGGTGCTAAATTCATTACAGCATTGTTTCGATTGCAAATTCTTCGCGACAAATAGGTCAAGGCAACAATTGTAAATGTTTTACCACTTCCAGCCGTCCCCTGCACTAAGAGACGCACTTTATTTTGGTGTTCATTATTCACAACAGACATAATATTAAGAATGTTAATAGCTATTATTACTCTTTGAAGAGCATTAGCCTTCAATAAATCAATATTTGATGGCAAATCACAATCCTGATTTCGAGCCTGTTGCTGTGCAGCTGCCACCTTTGAGATGTTTTCCAGCCAATCTGAAGCATTATCAGGCCAACCACCTCCGAAAGATTCAATTGCATACTGATGCCAATCAAAACCTTCTCCACCATCAGGCAGATCTCTAAAAGCATTCAAATCTTCAGAATCTTGGGGTCTATTTTCAGCCAAGTATCTTACAAATTCATGTTCGTTTCTGATTTCATTCTCAAACTCATCTTCAGATCCAGATTCGTGGTCAATAGAGCTTTCATCAACATCAAGGTTTTTCCTCTTTTTTGCTCTTTGACGATCCCTTTCTAGTTTTTTGTCATGCTCTAATTTTGCTTTTTTGACAAGTTCTTTCACAATCATAGGACATAGGTCACTTTCTAAAAACTCCATGATTGATTCTGAAAATGAGTCTTTCCCGTTCTTGAGGTCTTTTACATTTGCCCATGTTCCCAACGAGTGAATCATTAATTGACCCTTACAATAGTCCTCTTCTAGTGGCCATATGGGAAGAGTTGGAATCCCAGTAAAAACAGGAACATGGTTTTTAGCACACTTAGGGGTGCAAACGCAAATTTGAGCCCAATTATACAAAGTCATATTGGGATAACGAGTTCGACGTTTTTCACTCAAAAACTTTTCTAGAGGTGTTTCTTTTGTTGCATCCCCATCAGAAAACTTTGAATTTATTGCACGAAAACCACTAAGACCTATTCTCCTGAACTGTCGAGTGCAATGAAACAAACGACCCCCACAATTCAGAAAATCAACAGCAGCTGCTGGCATATCAATCAATCCAATAATCTTCAAAATTAGTTGTTGGGCAATACTTCTTACAGATGCAACATCACTATTAACATCTAATAAATGTTTATATAGACGAATGAAATCGTCTCTGGATTTGGCACCCTTGCAGGCATACTGAGTGATGTATCTTAACAGAGCCATTAAGTCTTGATCAATTATGGCTTGCGTGTCTGAGTTGGCTAACCATGTTAACAGTCGTGTTTTGACATGAGATATCAGAAAAGAATGATCTCTATTGCCTTCAAAACGTGGATGTTCTCCTGGTGTTATTAGTGAATGGAAAGGATGAGTTTCTTTTCCTTCTGAAGTTCTATTTTCGGAATCAAACTTACCAAAATGGAAACGGCAATATTTTGTTTTGGCACCATCAGACTTCACATTTAAACAAGTCCACCTTATTTGTCAAAGCAATATGAAAATCTCGCAAGGATTCTTGACTTGAGTGGTCAGAGAGTTTTTCTGACAAAGGATTATAATCTGGAGGTTCATAATCTCCATCAGGTTTGGGCCATTCAGATTTGTTGGGAATCCAGACCCTTTTGCCATTCTCGTCAATTTCTTCATGACCACCTGCAGGGTGCATAGATACAAAATTAGGAGAGTGAAAATCTTCTGTATTTTGTAAATCAGTCTGAAGTAAACTATGAAGTTCAAATGCTGCATCAGATGTACTTACATTACCTTTTCCATCATCAGTAATCAGAGCCATAGCATTTTCTATTTTCTTTGCGTGCGATTGACTAAAAACAATAGCGTGACTATGAATCTCACCACGACCTTTTGCAAACTCATATCTAATCCACGTGTCAGATGTTTGAAATAGTTCTTTCCCAACAGTTTTATAATAATTAAGGGTCCTTTTCTCAAAGTATTTGGTGACAATATGGAGATTGGACAAAACTAATTTACGATGATATGAAAAATCATTATTAATGCACTCAAGGACAGTCTCGACGGGTACCCCTTTAACAACAGATTCATACTTGGCAAGCAATTGCTTAAGGGGATCCCAGTGGTATTCAGCCATAGAGTTTGTGTCAAAATAAGCTGGAAGGTCCCCATATCCTATCTTTCTAAACAAAGCAAGGTTGTCAAGTTCAATTTTCCTGTCTCTCCAATATGGATCGCTATTAGCAAACTTAGCACCAACACTTATCAATTTTCTTGGTACAGAAGTATCATTATTCTCTAAATTTTCACGTAATTCTTCAACAGAAAGATGTGCGTCATGAAGTTGTTGTGCAACAATAAATGAACCTTGGTTTAAAGCCCTTTCCCTTAGGCCAAAATTTAAAAGGAAAAATCGAAGTGTTGGATGGGAGCTCACACGGTTGTCACCACAGTGGTAAATATGATCCACCCACTCTTGATAATCAGGGGTTGTTAGTTGAGGAATGGTAATGTCTGCTGAACCATTGATAAATATTGTTGGAAAAGCCATTGCAAAAAAAAACACATGTTTTCCTTTCGGGCACAAGTTCACGTTTTTCACTTGTTATTTCTGCCACCCCAACTCTTTGAAGGCTTAAAAGATCTTGTACAGTCTCTTCATCATCAACAATTTTCTGTAAAGGTTTCTCAAGATTCTTATCAACATCATTAGGTTCAAGTGGTGTGACAACACCTGAATGTGGATTTTCCAAATCTGAGGATCCTGGTTGACCTTCAGATAAATTCTTATTCAAGTTGGGAACCTTTGTTTTGTATTCAAGATTTGGAACACCTGGACAAATTTGTTGACCATCATTAGGCAAATTCTCTAATCTTACACAGTCAATTATAACATCAAAATAAAAAGGGTTGGGAAACCACAGAAAAATCTGCCTTTTAAAGGTGTGTTAATATGATCTGGTCCATCATAAACTTTAGAATTAGGAAACGCAGTACCCATTCCACCATGTGGAAAACCGAAGACGAGTCCTTTCAAAGCCTGTTCAACTTTATCTCGTTTAACAATAAAGTCTTTCAAAACTTCCCCATTCTCGCCTTTCTTTCGAACCAATATAATTCACACTTGTTGGGGGAGGCTTGGCAAAGTCTTTGCAATTTTCATGTCATGTGGAATTGCAATAGAATGGCCGCGTCCTTTCAGCATGCCGTATTTAAGAATGGTAATATTAGTTACTATATTGATTTTTGAAATCATGGCTGTTTCAAGAATACTCAGATTTTTCAGGTATGGGGGAATTTCTTCAAAATGCTTATTATTATGTAATGCCCCATCTCCATTACTACTACTATCATCATTCCCATACATGGAAAAAATACCGGAAAATTTTGGGGCAGCAGGTGGGTTTTTTCTTTTACGATTACTTTTTTCTTCTTGGCGACATCTAGTGCACTTACCATCCTCCCCTACTGACCATGAAGCTGGGGAAAACAAATCATTGTTGTTCAATTCAGGCTCAACGTGAACAGTTTCATGAAAAACAGGTCTAACTTCATTACAAATTTTACAGCGATCAATATTGTGTTTTAACTCCCCTTCCTCAAAAATGCTTGCTGCTTCAACTACCCTAGGATTTGAATGTAGACAACTGTTATTGCTGTCAGGTCTTTCTTCAACATTATGAACACATGGAAGTGAAGTTGGAACATTAGATCTTGGGGGTAAATTTGAATCTTTAACATTATCTGACAGGGGTTTTAATTTGCGCTGACTCCTCTTTTTTTTGGTGGCACCTTGACCCCCCTTGGACATTATATCTTCTTTGTTCTCTTTTTTCAACATACGATTCATTCTTATTCTACGCATTCTTTGCTCTCGATCAGTGGAAGGTGCAAAGTATTCAATACCATTACGAACACATAACAATTCTAGTTCTTCTTCTGACTTTCTTTTTTTTTCTGCATTTGTTATCTTACGTTTGAGACTTTGCCTTCTTTTTTTCTTGTCTGAAACAGACGCTCCAACAGAGGGCTCAATATATTCCAAACCGTACAGAGTACACTTTGCCTGTATTTCTATTTCAGGGTCAACACTTTGCTTTCGTACAAGAGGTATTTGTAATTTGTTTTTCTTTTCGGGAGGAGTTTCCTTTAATAGATCTTTCATATCTTCAGACTCTCGTTTTCTTATGATATTCTCAATTGAAAAGTCAACAGTTTCTTGCTGGTTAAAATTGGCTAAAATCCCCCCATCACGAGGTAACAATGATTGGAAATGATTATTGTTAATTCCGGCCAAAAGAAAGTAAGAGCTCACCGGCATATCTACATGAAATTCTAAATGAGGAGAATCACGGAAACAACTCATAACTTTTAGGGGATTATTTACGCTGCAGCTTTCAGAATTGATGCATATATTTCTACCAAGCAAGATAGATGCAGCATTGATAAAGACCTCTGTGGTGTACACAGTATCACACAACTGCTGGGTTAAAAACTGCTCCCAAGAAAATCCTTCAGCCCTGCGAATATCAATTTCCCCCTGTTCAAAGAAAGTTCTATATCCAACAATGTATGGAGACTCCTCTACAGTTAGACGACTTTGATCCCGCACAAAATTGACGACTGCCTGGCGTAAGATAAGATGGTTTGAATACTGTAACCTTAAGGCTGAAACATCACCAAAATCTGTACGATCGTTGTTCTATAAGTTGTTCTACAATGGCGTGATAAAAGCAATTACCATCTCCGGGGGTTTCACTCACACAAAAAACATTTAAGCCATGGCTACGAGCAGTTCTTAAAATCTGGGGAACACAACTATACCTGGGCCAGACTGTTCTTGGAATAAGTTTTCTAAAATTCCCAACAACAGTTCTTCTGGTTCTCTCAACTAAGTTTCTAATACTATCAACATTAAGGCTGGGGATAAACATTTCAAACTTATATCTATATGTATCTTTGAGACAAAAATAATAATACTTATCTAAATCTTGTGTTGTTCAAATCAAATATGCTTTTACACTTCTTCATACACTTTTCTTCTTGAAATACTTTGCAAAATTGTGATTTGTTTGTGACGGTATACAATAATGACAAACTGGAGGGTTGGATCTAACAATTTGGACCGGCGGGAAAAAATGAAACAATTTGCAGCACAAAAACTCGCACTTGATTGGATATTCAAAATCGATATAGTTTTAGATACACTTTTACTTTTCTTTAAAATATGTATGATTTTTGAAAAAAATGACAAAAACAGAACCAAAGTTTTACTAAAATTAGTTTTCAATAAAATTTACGAGGTAACTGCTTCTTTTCGGTGGCTAAACAGGTGTCATTCTCCAATATGGAGCAAAGTCGACATTTATCGTCGGAGGTAGCAGTTTTGGAAACACTTTTTCGAACATATACAAATTTACGCCCCGCGTACGCAGATCTTGCCAAAGGATGCGGAACGTTCCGCAATAATTTTCACTTTTTTCTTGTTCGGGGCTTGTTCCCAAATTTAGCTTGCTTGTTCCCGTTAGTGTCACGTTGTTCTTTGTTGTTACACATATTCTAGAGAAAAGATGGATAGTGGCTGTTTGGGGTTGTAATAATTTTCACATTTTTCTTGTTCCGGGCTTGTTCCCAAATTTAGCTTGCTTGTTCCTGTTAATGGAGAGCTTCCATTATTTGATGACGTCAATAATTATGTATATATTTTTAATTAGAAGTCCCTTGTGCATAGCGTCCTTTCCTTTCAGTGTCCTTTTGTTTGAGTGTCTCGCGAGGCTTTCTTTGTTTTCAGTTCCTTTGTTCAGTGTCTTTAGTGTATTCCCGGGTCGTGTTTTATATTATATTACGTCACTTTGTAATTCCTCTAGGGAAATTAGCGATAGCTTTATCAAGTTGTGTTTTTGAATTGTAAACTAGTTCAGCACTGAGAGTCTGTGAGAAGTCTGTGTGTTGCGATAGTGAGCAAACTTTGATTTACGATACGAATTTGCATTTTAGTTTCTTTTTAAGTTCAAGAATTTTCTGTTGATTTTTACATTTCGTCTCAAGTTTCTGTTTGCATTTAAGTTCCTATTTTTTCTGTTCCTTTTTTACAATGTGATTTCGACCAGTGATCAAAAACAATTCTCTCCGCTCACAAAGTAAATCAAAAGTTCTTTTTTTTTTGTTCGGTTTTTTTTTTTTGCTATGATTTTTTTCGTTCTAAACTTTTTTGTTTTCTCGTGGCCTAAAGTGCTGAACTCCTCTTGCGTGTGCTTGAGAGTGTTTGAGTGAGCGTTAGAGCTTGGAGCTCTCGTTCTTAATTTGATCTAGTTTTATCTAGTTTGCCGGCTACATAGTTTCTTGTTAGTCACAAGAATTTTGTTTTCTCTTTGAGAAATTGCTCATGGTTTGAGCTGTATTCCTCGTGAATAAATTTTGAAGTTTTATTGGCTAGCTTAGTCTGTCTGCCAAGTGTTTTGATTTTGAATTTTTTGTTTGTCTGAAATCGTTCGACTTTTGATCGTTAGATTTGATTGAAATTTCTGTTTGGTTCAATTCCATTGCACTGCTCTTCTGAGCATTCTGTTCCGTAGTATTGTATTCCACCATTTGTTTGATTGCTCTCTTGTCGCTAATTTGATAGAAATTCACGATATATACTATGATTTATATAAATATTGGATGTTAATCACTTAAGTGTTGAAAATCCATTTGTTTGATTGCTCTCTTGTCGCTTATTTGTTAGAAATTCACGATATATACTATGATTTATATTAATATCGGATGTTAATCACTTAAGTGTTGAAAATCCAATTAGGCTAGGCATTTATATCTGTGCCTTTGAAAATGTCTGATTGGGATAGAAATGTCACTAAGCGTCGTCCGGTCAAAAATCAATCTGACCAAGGTGAATTTAATTTTGAGCTTTTTGAGCGTCAAAGAGAAAGACTTACTACCGAAATTACAGAAAGACTAGAAAATATTGATCTTTTATTGAAAAATAGGTCTTCTACCGATCTTGTAAGAAATGCCCTTGAAGGGTTGAATAGAGCTTTTGTTGAGCTTCTTTTTGTCTGTGAAAAATTAAAACCATTAGTGTATGAAGTCTCTGAATTTGATAACTGGTTAGGAAATATTGATACGGACATTTTTCTTATAAAAAATTCTGCTATTCGTTATTTGAAAGATAATGAACCTCGTGAGTCTCAAGCTCCCTCTGGAGCTTCTTATCGTGATTCGAAAGCTTCGTCTTCAATTCGATCGACTTCTTCTTCTATGTCGACTGCAAGTCAAAAAATGCTTAAAACAGCAGCAGATGTTGCTACTCTTGAAGTAGAGCTCGCTTTTGCAGATAAAAAAGGAATTAGTGAAATGGATAAGACTCTTCTTGAAGAAAAATTTGCAAAGAAAAAGGCTCTTTTGAACGTTTATGAAAATTGGCAACCTAGAGTGCCACCTGATGAAAATGCATTGAGAAATTTAACTTCAGGTTCGATTATTGAATCTTCTGAATCTCCTAAAGTTGAATCTACTAGAGTTGAATCTCCTAGAGGAAATCCTGAGCCTCTTAGAGCTGAAACTCCTGAATTTGTTCCTACTGAGAATAGTCAAACTGTCGATGCATCCTCTGGTCATAAGACAACCTTTTTACCAGTGCCTCCTTCTGGACCAAGACCTCGTATTGCTAGAAGATTTGGTCTTCCTGTAGCTGCTTCCAGTCCTATAGATTCTGTACTTTCGAATGCAATTTTTGACTTGGTGAAACTTCAAGGTGCTCCATCTGTTGAACTTAGTGTCTTCACTGGTGATCCTTTGGATTACAAATTTTTTATGACAAATTTTGAAGAGCTCGTCGAAAAAAGAATTTCAGATAGTGAAGGTCGTCTTGCTCGTCTTTTGAAATTTACTACCGGTGATGCCAATGATCTGATTCAGTGCTGTCTGTATATGACGAATGGCTATGAACGTGCTAAGGCTCTTTTGAAGAAGAAATATGGAGACCCCCATCGAATCATGATTGCTTATAAAAAACAGTTGGATAATTGGGAGAATGTCAAACTTGGTGATTCCTCTTCATTTGGAAAATTTCATTCCTTTCTGCTTAAATGTGGCTCAGTTATTGAGGGTAACTTGTGGAATAGTTTTGATACTGCTGACAATCTCTGCATCATTGCCAGTAAGCTTCCAAATGTATGTCAAGATAAGTGGAATAGGAAAGTTGTTGAAATTCGAAATCGTTTTAAAAGAGAACCACGTTTTAAAGATTTGCTTTTGTTCGTTGAAATGGAAATGATAGTTGCAAGTGATCCTCTGTTTTCTAAAGAAGCACTTAAGGAGCGTTTTCCAAGTGATTCCAAAAGCTCTGGTTTTTCTTTTTCTATTTTGATAATAAATCTCCAAAAAGTTTTCTATGCGTCACTTGCAATGTTAACCATGATATTGAGGCAGAAAAGTCCAAATTTTTGATGAAAGAGAGATTGTGATTTGGTTGTCTTGGTAAAGGCCATATATCTGCTCAGTGTAGAAATCGAAGAACTTGTGTTGTTTGTAACAAAAGACATCCTACAACTCTTCATGGTTTGAGAATTGAGCGTAGACCACCTGCTGATGATTCTAAGAAAACAGATTGTGATGTTAGACCTTCTCCTCCAGTGCCACGACCA
This sequence comes from Clytia hemisphaerica, assembly GCF_902728285.1. NCBI lineage: Eukaryota > Metazoa > Cnidaria > Hydrozoa > Leptothecata > Clytiidae > Clytia > Clytia hemisphaerica. The sequence continues at coordinate 849,677 of NW_027104240.1, read as the reverse complement.
AGGCCTGATATAGCTAAGTTTGATGATTCGAAATCAAAACCTGAAACAAAAGGTACTAAAGGAGGTGTTAAATGTGGAGTTCTGAATAACAGTGCTAATAAAAATCTCAGTATGTGTGTTGTACCAGTTCTTCTTCGACATGATCATTCAAAGTCTGATATTGTAACATATGCTCTTCTTGATACCTGTTCTCAAGCTTGCTTTATTTCTGACGAAATTGTTTCTTTGATGTCATTGAAAACTATAAGTACTGATTTGAGCATTAACACGATAACATCTGTCAAGTCAGAGAAGTGTCAAGTGGCTTCTGGATTAAGAGTGAAAGGTCTTCATGCTGGTGATGGTAGTTGGTTATCTCTGCCGAAGTGTTTTAGTAAACCTAATATCACTGTTGATTCCAGTGAGATTCCGACAGCTGACTCTATAAAAGAATGGCCTTATCTTAAATCTATTGAAAATGAGCTTCCTAATACAACGTTTTTAAGGGTTGGAATTCTGATTAGTGCTAATTGTTTGAAAGCTATCGAACCTTTAAAAGTTATACCAAGTCAGGATGATGGTCCCTTTGCCTTTAAAACTAAGCTTGGTTGGTGTGTTGTCGGACCTATCAGTTCGTCAAGGTCATCAGATACTATTTCTTGTTGCAGAGTCATGGTAAATGATCATGGTAGATCGAACCATCTTGTTGTTGAAGAAACACAGGTTAAAGACTCTGGAATTGAATCTATGCTAAAAAATCTTTTTGATATTGAAAGTGTTCCTGAAACTAAGTTATCTACTGAGTACGAATCTTTTTCTCAAGATGATTTACACTTTCTAGAGATTGTTGAAAATCGTTCTGAATTCATTGATGGACACTATCATGTACCTCTGCCCTTTCGTAACGAAAATATTAGCTTTCCAGATAATCGTCCTCTAGCTCTGAAAAGGTTGAGTTTGCTGAAGAAAAGGTTTGAATCTTCTTCAAAATTTTACTCTGACTATGTTGCCTTTATGAACAACATTATCGACAAGGGTTGGTGTCAGGAAGTTTCATCACCTTATCCTGATGGTCAAAATTGGTATATCCCCCATCATGGAGTTTACCACCCCACAAAACAGAAGATAAGAGTAGTGTTTGATTGTAGCTCTTCATATAAAGGTGTTTGTATGAATAAAGAATTGATGCAGGGTCCTGATCTGACTAATCATCTGATTGGTGTGCTTATAAGATTTCGTCAAGAGTTTGTTGCATTTACTGCAGATATTGAAGCAATGTTTTTTCAAATTTACATCCCTGAGTCTCAACGTCGGTTTCATCAATTTTTGTGGTGGAGGGATGGTGATTTCTCCAAAGATCCTGTTTGCTATGAAATGAACACTCATCTCCAAGGTAGTACCTCTTCGCCTAGTTGTAGCAATTTTGCTCTGAAACAAACAGCTTCTGCAGGTGAAAATGAGTTTGGAGTTCAGGCTGCCAACACACTAAGAAAAAATTTTTACGTTGATGATTTGCTGAAATCTACTGAGAGTGTTGAGTCTGCAAAGTTTCTTATTTCAGACGTTTCTAGTATGTGTGATTATGGAGGTTTTCATTTAACAAAATTTACTTCGAATTTTCCAGAGGCGTTAGAGTCTGTTCCTCCAAAAGAAATTAAAGAGTGCAAATCTACTGAACGCGTGCTAGGTGTTCTGTGGTCCCTAGAAGATGATGTTTTCCAGTTCAAAGCTCCTTCTAAAGTTTTCTCAAGATCTCGTAGAGGGATGTTATCAGCATTGAATTCAATCTATGATCCTTTGGGTTTGATTTCTCCTTTCATTCTTAAGGGAAGACTTATCTTTCAGACAGTGTGTCAGCTTTCAATCGGTTGGGATGATCCAGTTCCTAACGAATATCTCATTCAATGGGATAAATGGGTTGAATCTTTAGTAAATTTACAAGTGTTCAGTGTCAGTCTTTTTACTCGAATTGTTGAAATCAGTTTACACCACTTTTCTGATGCTTGTGATTATGGTTATAGTGGTTGTCATTACTTAAGATTCGTAACGTCTGATAATTATGTTCATTGTTCTTTGGTAATGGGTAAATCTCGCGTTGTCCCAGCTAAAAGTAATCACACTATGCCTCGTTTGGAGTTGATTGCTGCTACTCTTTCTTCTCAAATAGCTAAGTTTATCTCAAAGGAATTTGATTATGAAATAGCTTATGAACTTTTCTGGTGTGACAATACGTGTGCTTTAGGCTATATTAGTAACACTACGAAGAAATTTAGAAAATTTGTTGCTAACAGGGTGTGTCTTATTACGAAAACAACGAAATCTTCTCAATGGAATTATGTTGAATCTGAGAATAATCCTGCTGATCATGGATCAAGAGGTTTGAAAATTGAAGGGAATGAGAAAAAGGTTTCAGAATGGTTCAATGGTCCCAGCTTTCTTTGGGAACATCCTCTAAAATATGATAAATCTCAAGTCATTAACGTCTCTGAAAGTGATCCTGAGGTAGTGGTTGATAAGACCACTTCTGTGATGGTCATAAAGCCTAATTATGTAGATATCATTTCTCATCTCGAGAGTCGTGTTTCAAGCTTTTTGAAAATGAAGAAAATCATTTCCTTTGTTCTTCTTTATATGGAGAAATTACGTAAGAAAAATCGTATTTATTTTAGAAAGACAAGATCACAACCTGAGTTTAAAATGAGTAACCTTCTGTCTGTTGATATTATGACTAAAGCTTCAGTTAAAATCTTTAAGCTTCTTCAATCTAAGTACTTTTTTTCTTCTGCTTCAAATTCTAAGATCTCTAGTTTGAATCCTTTTACAGATGATAATGGTTTATTACGTGTTGGAGGACGTCTTGGTAGATCTCTGCTTGACCCATGTGTTAAGTATCCTATTATTATTCCTAGAGAGTCTGATATAGCAAAGGCAATTGTTAGGTTTTATCATGATAAGGTTCACCATGCAGGGAGAAATGTAACGATGAATGAGATTCGTGAAAATGGTATTTGGATAACTAGTCTTTGTTCTCTTGTTAAGTCAGTGATTTGGAATTGTTTTCTTTGTCGAAAGTTAAGAGGAAAGTTTGGTTCTCAAATTATGTCTGATCTACCTTTTGAAAGAACTTTAGAGGCCCCACCATTTAGTTTTTGTGGTGTAGATTTGTTTGGCCCGTTTTTAGTTAAGGAACGTCGCTCATTGGTTAAGCGTTGGGGAGTTATTTATACTTGTTTGTCAAGTCGAAGTGCACATATTGAATCTGTGGTTTCTATGAATACTGATTCTTTTATCTTGTGTCTAAGAAGGTTTATATGTCGTCGTGGATCTATTCGAATGCTTAGGAGTGATAATGGATCAAATTTTGTTGGTGCTCAGAGTGAGCTGAAGGAGTTGTTTAAAAGTCTTGATCATGACAAAATTAAAGCTTTTTTGAGAGACGAATTTGATGCTGACTATGTTGTTTGGGAAAGAAATCCTCCTTATTCTAGTCATTTTGGGGGCGTTTGGGAACGCCAGATTAGAAGTATTAGAGCTGTGTTGGATGGAATTTTACAAACTCATAGCAGTTCATTCAACGATGAGTCATTGAGAACATTGCTTTGTGAAGCTGAGTGCATCATCAATTCTCGTCCATTGAGCGTGGAGAACATTGGAGATCCCTTAAGTTTGAAACCCATCACACCAATGATGCTTTTGACTGGTAAGTCAAGAATCGTCCTGCCTCCTCCTGGTGCATTTGGTGATGCAGCAGCTTATTCGAGACGTCAGTGGAAACGAGTGCAACACGTGGTCAATGAATTTTGGTCAAGATGGAGGAAGGAGTACTTGACCAACCTCCAAGAAAGAACAAGATGGCTATCCAAACGACGAAACTTTCGGATTGGTGACATTGTAATGGTCAAAATGGATGCCAAACGTAATCAATGGCCAATTGGGCGTGTCACCAAAGCAAATGTCGACGAACGTGGACATTGTCGAAAAGTAACAATTAAGTTAATCAATGGTGAGGTCGAAAGACCCATAACAAACATTATATTGTTGGAAGAATACGAAAAATGAGATTCCCCACCGAGGAACCATGAAGATGTGAAATCTTCAGGGGAGCCATATGTTAATGGAGAGCTTCCATTATTTGATGACGTCAATAATTATGTATATATTTTTAATTAGAAGTCCCTTGTGCATAGCGTCCTTTCCTTTCAGTGTCCTTTTGTTTGAGTGTCTCGCGAGGCTTTCTTTGTTTTCAGTTCCTTTGCTCAGTGTCTTTAGTGTATTCCCGGGTCGTGTTTTATATTATATTACGTCACTTTGTAATTCCTCTAGGGAAATTAGCGATAGCTTTATCAAGTTGTGTTTTTGAATTGTAAACTAGTTCAGCACTGAGAAGTCTGTGTGTTGCGATAGTGAGCAAACTTTGATTTACGATACGAATTTGCATTTTAGTTTCTTTTTAAGTTCAAGAATTTTCTGTTGATTTTTACATTTCGTCTCAAGTTTCTGTTTGCATTTAAGTTCCTATTTTTTCTGTTCCTTTTTTACAATGTGATTTCGACCAGTGATCAAAAACAATTCTCTCCGCTCACAGTTCCCGTTAGTGTCACGTTGTTCTTTGTTGTTACATATATTCTAGAGAAAATATGGATAGTGGCTGTTTGGGGTTGTAATATCTCTAGAATGTAAGTAACAACCAGGAACAACGTGACACTAACGGGAACAAGCAGGCTATTTTTAAGGAACAATTTGGGAACAAGATAAATCTACAATTTCGACTCACCTTTTCTCTAGAAAATAAGTAACAACCAGGAACAACGTGACACTAACGGGAACAAGTAGGCTATTTTTAAGGAACAATCTGGGAACAAGAAAAAATCTACAATTTCGACCCACCTTTTCTCCAGAATATAAGTAACCAGCAGGAACAACGTGACACTAACGGGAACAAGCAGGCTATTTTTAGGGAACAATCTGGGAACAAGAAAAAATCTACAATTTCGACCCACCTTTTCTCTAGAAAATAAGTAACAACCAGGAACAACGTGACACTAACGGGAACAAGTAGGCTATTTTTAAGGAACAATCTGGGAACAAGGAAAATCTACATTTTCGACCCACCTTTTCTCCAGAATATAAGTAACAACCAGGAACAACGTGACACTAACGGGAACAAGCAGGCTATTTTTAAGGAACAATTTGGGAACAAGATAAATCTACAATTTCGACTCGCCTTTTCTCTAGAAAATAAGTAACAACCAGGAACAACGTGACACTAACGGGAACAAGTAGGCTATTTTTAAGGAACAATCTGGGAACAAGACAAAATATACAATTTCGACCCACCTTTTCTCCAGAATATAAGTAACAAGCAGGAACAACTTGACACTAAGGGAACAAGCAGGCTATTTTTAGGGAACAATTTGGGAACAAGATAAATCTACAATTTCGACTCACCTTTTCTCTAGAAAATAAGTAAGAACCAGGAACAACGTGACACTAACGGGAACAAGCAGGCTATTTTTAGGAAACAATCTCGAAATAAGAAAAGAAATTTAAGTTTTATATTCATGAGCTGCCGAAATTGATCAAATCTATGGTTTCACTAGTAGCAAAGAAGATGTTGATATTATTGGGAACAAGCATGTTGAATTTGGGAAGCAGTGTTTTTGAAAATATTTTAGTTTTGTTTATCGCTCTAAAACTTTTTCTACAAATTCTTTGATATTTTTAATGTAATATATACAATTTTATCATAAATGTTAAGTTAAGAAAATATTAATTCCAGTTTTCTGTTTATTTGGGTTGGTTCTTCTTTAGTTTTTTGAAAGCTGCCGTGTCTGCACGCACTCTAAGAGAATCTCGGTTTCGCGTTGGATGGAATTGGTATCGTGTGTCCTTTAAGATTGCTGTCCAACTTTTTTCACCATGTCTTAAAATACCCTTTAATAACTGTTCGTCTTCTTCGATGGAAAATTTTACATTCTTTGGCTTGTTTTTCGATTGAGCTTTTACTTCAACCTCCGTTTTTCTTGATGAATTTCGAGTTGTCGTGGTTCTATCGTAAACAATCGATTCTTCCAATGTGACGGGTGCTTCTTCATCCACTGATCTCACAACTTCCATTTGGATACCCTCACTGTCGTCAAGATTTGCGTTATCATCCAGCGAACACATGTTTTGAACTCGTTGCAAAATAGTATTAACTTCTATACTTTGTCTTTCGATGCTCTCAGAATCGAGCATAGAGTTTACCACATAAAGCGAAGCTACATTGCGTGTCGATGGTCCTGCTTTTTCACTTGCTACGCTCGTCGATGGAAATTTGGATATTTCAGCCAAATCTTTTAATATACCTGAAATTATAAGTGAAGTTAGTGAATCTTTCACCATAAGATAAATCCTGCCTGGAAGTGCATTGGATTCGAACACAGTCCTTTGCGGTGCAAGTCTGTGCTCGAACCCTTCACACTACCACATATATTACTCTCTTTCTCTCTCAATACCGCTGCTAACCGAAGTATCGATTGACGTATAATTACAGATGTAGAACGACAGACTCGTTATACATACCTGAAATGGCTTGTTGTTGGTCCTTTCGTGCCTCTCCAAGCATTTTTTCCATGCATCTTTTCCCCTCCGTTGCCACAATTATTGACTGTTTTTTCTTATAATGGACCTTTGCTACCTCTGAGCTATGTTTTTGATCTTCGGAGACTATTTCTTGTTCTGAATGGGATAACCTGTCAGCACTGGCGGTCTCGATAATCTGTCTGTAGCGAGTTGGATGGATGTACTTTCCTATTGCTTGGTGTACAAGGATCGTCATTGCACTTGTTAAGGATTGGTATTGAGTTCCGGCTGTTGATACCAGAAGATAGTGGCATGCTGGCTTCATGTGAGGTCTGACAATATCAATGTAATTATCCAAAATTGTAAAGACTTCCTCTGTTAGAATTAAAGTGTCGAATAGATATTTACCACTTGTCTTGAATTCTCTTTGATCAATGAAGCCATCAGTCTGCTTTGCCTTTTCGATCATCGGAAGAGTTAGATATTGAAATGTCATGGGTCTGCTGCATTTAACACGTAAAAAAAGATAGGTTGTCACGAAACGAGTGCAAAATGTTAATTCCTGCTTACTAGGTAATGGTGTTTGCGATTTGCACTTTTCAACAACCTGATTGAAGCCATTGATATGGTAAGGGATAACCCGCTCCATTTCTTCCAAGCTTGCCCAGCTGTCGCGACCAATGAGGGTTTCTAAATCAAAATTTCTTGTGCTATCAAGACGTTTTTTCTTCCTTAGATTATCCCTTGCCCTTCTCAAGTAAACTTCTGTAATAGTAAAACAACGCAATTTGCTATCATTGATCCCCATCGCTTTTCTATAATCCATCAAATCAGAGATTGACTTTACATAGTTCAATGCTCCAGAGGAAGATAATTTCCATTCCTCCTCTAATACAGTCATGAATTTTAAGATGATGCTTGTCGAGCCCAAACAACAATCGATCAGCTCATAAGACAATGATGCCTGAGATTCATTGTCCCCAGTACTACACATCAAAAACTTGAGTGCACGTTTGGCGGTCTGGTTAGCTTCCTTTTCATTTTTACCTCCGCCACAGGTAGTTCGTAGCCAATTGAGAAACGCCTTGCCGATACCGTCTTCTATAGAATAGTGAGGTTTTGAGTGGGTAGCAGCCTTTCTATGAGCCATTGGTTGATTCAGTTCAATTTCCTGTCTATTGATCTCAGGCTGATCATCAAAATAATAAAGCCAGGGGTGTTTATTGTCGATGTGTTTCCGCAAGCCCCGTTTACTACCAAAGTCGGCATGTAAGCAAAGTTTAGCTGGACAAGTAAGTGAATTTACCTTTATCGTTTTCTTCGAAAATCAACTTCCGCTTTCCATTTGCTGATCCATTGAGTGAATTCCAGTCTACGAAGAGTGTATTTGCATTATATGTATTGATTAATCATGTATTGATTATATTTGCAGCCTTCTGATTGGTTTACTTGTTAAACGGGGGTAAACATTATTTGGCGCCGAAAAAACAACACATTTTGTCCCCATAAATGAGGGTTCCAGACTGAACTTTTATTCATTAAGTGGCAACGGAACTAACTGGAACCATATCAATAAAGGTCAGCAGGGCATAAAACTTCAGTTTTTAGAAATATTTAGTCCATGCAAAAGATACTCAAATTATAGGAACCAAATTTACTTTGACTTTGGGATTTGAAAATGTTCTAGTGCTTACAACGAATGGTTTCTTACAGATTAGAAGAGTTGCTTCCCTTTGAGTCGATTCTGTACAGAAAAAACAAGCTAATTGGACATTTATCAAAAGACATTTTGTTTCATATTAACATACGAAATTGTTCTCTAAGTATTGGAAGAAATTATTCCTGTATTTAGAGAGAGTTTTTGATATTGAACACGCCACCATATTAGACAATTGTCATGGTACATTCTCTTTTATTTTGCCGTACAAAATCGTTCTCCAACAGAATGGAACAAAGTATTCCTTTCTTAAAAATATCAAGTTGGACATTTTATCAAGGGATATTATGTTCTACTTTAACGTGCGAAATTGTTCACTGGTGGGTTAGAAGAAATTATTCATTTCTCGAGGAAATGGTTTTGAAAATGAAAAGCGAACTAATTGGACATTTGTCAAGGGACACATTCTTTTCCATCAACAGACAAAACTGTTCTCTAAAAAGGAACCAAAGTGAATAAGTTGAGATCCTCTGTAGAATATTTCTCAAAGTGTACAATATAGAACATAACGGAGACAAAGGTCGTGTTCACACTACAGACCTTCCTTAATAAAAATGTAGTTAGGAGAATCTTTTGTTGACTACAATACAGAACGTGCATTTAACAAAGAGTCGAACGCGTAGTATTGTAATTTTTAATCAATCTTCCTTAATTAAGAGTTGTAAGCTCTATTGTCTTAAGGGTAGGATAGAGGCTTTCCTTAAAACAAAAGATTTTATTAAGGAAGCATAAACAAAGAATGCGTGCAGTGAACAAAAAGTTTTACGATTTCAAAAACGAATGAACTGAGGAAAAAATTAGAAATAGTGCAAACGGTGTTGTTGGTGTGTAAGATGAATGCAGTTAATGAGTAAAACCATTAGAAAAAATATGTTTGCGGATTTCAAGTGATGTATGGATACCAATATCAACCAATCACAGGTGAAATCGAAACTCTCAATAAAAAATCAACCAATGAGAAGCCTTAAGCAAAATCAATTACCGTGTTATAATAGATCTCGTGAACCTACAAAGAACTGTAATAAACCAGTGTATTCATCCATCATAAATCTCTTTGTTTAACTTTGATAGATTTAATTAAGTAAACTTTCCAGTGTGAACGCGCCCAAAATTACTGTTCCTTGGATGTACATCGCGATTACAAAAGACTTCCATTCTTTTAAATACCGTTAATCATTGAAAAGTCTCTAGAGACAACAATTATTATGAATGTTTCATAAGGGAATACCAATTTCAATCAATTTTTCTTTTGCTGAAATGACCCATAATTGTTTCAAAAAACTGAAATGAGTGTTAGAAAAGGATATAAAAACAACTACTATAAGGCATATCATCAAATAGTGTTCTTTACGCGTTGAGTGAGAGATCATGGCTTCAAAAGGATATCAAAGAACTATACGTGGTAAGACTATGAAAGATGCGCTCAGAGAATTCATTGTAAAACCAGTAACAGAATATTGCCACATAATTTCATTTCGTTGTATTTGGGATGTACACCCTGATGATCTTCCCAAAGCTAGTCTAAACATTCTCTCTAAAAAGCAATCCATCGAGAGGAAGATCAAAGAAATGGAGAATGTTACTTTTTATTTTTCTTGCTTGTGTGCCATGAAGTCAACATTTTTAAGAGCAGAGCTTCTTAAGAATAATCCTGACGTCAGTGATGACGATTATAAAGATGATGATGAAACTTTCGTGATACCAGGTAAGAGTCATTTTACTGACTTTTTTGTCTTCCATTTTCTACAACATTTCTACTTTTAGCTCCGTGTTGAAGGAGTGTTACTCTTTTATTTCTAACTTAATTTTACGAGAAAGAATATCAAAATACGTCATTGTAAAAAGTTTTGTTCAAACTGACGTTGTATTTGTTAGATTTTTGTTCTTCATTTCAACGGCATATTAAGGATTTTTAATTATTTTTTCGAAACTTTTATCATCCTAATTTTCATTTTTCAGGTATTTCTTTCTGGATTGGGTTGGTGTGTTGGTGTGTTCAGTGAGCGAGCTGGACGTAATAGAAAACTCCCTTCGAAAATCAATAATGAAAGCCGGTTTAGACGTGACGACTTGTAAACCAATTGTACCAAGAAGTAAGAGCCAAATTCTCACTTTTTTTAACCTAATGGTTTACAACCTTCAAAAATTTATTAGATCAAAATAGAGAATAAAGTCTTTAGTAATATATGCCAAAATGAATTACATAATGGAATCGTAAAATAGCGAAATAGAATTTGTTATGACGGTATGTTATGTCACCTCCCGGAAAAAACTTTCACATTAATTCAATATTTCATAGACAAGAAAAATTCGATCGATCAATACACAGCACTTCATCATCTAATTCAAAATAAGCAGAAACGCATTATGAAAATTTTAAAAGCGATTCAACTTTGATTTACTTGATGACAAGTGATATATTTCAATTTGATTTAATTTTATTTAAATCAAAAGTAGCCAGAAAAGTGGTCTGTAAAATGCCAAAGGCACTCAACAACTGTTAAGTCAGACTTCTAAACTAAGAATGTATATATATTTATAAATATTATCAACAAAAATGCTTCAATTGATTGAAAATATGAGTCTCAGACAACGTTTGAGGTGTCAAAACTAAAGAGAGATCTTAATTTTTATGAAAATTCGAAATATTCTGGGCTGTAAAATACATATTTTTCATTCCACCATCTCGAAACTTCACTTGAATGTTCCCGACCTTAAAAACTAACATCTGTGAAATTTTAATGAGGTTTACTTGTTTTTTTGCTGAGCTTCAAAGAAAAACGTCTAATTTTTTTCTTGTATTTTGGGGCAGTTTTGACCGAATCTTTCAAAATAAATGGACTGTAAATCAAAAAATAGTCCTCTAAAATCCATAAAACTTTCCACAATGCTACAACTATACCGACTGCGAGCAATGAAGGCATTAACATCTATTTCATGAAAGAATTTGGCCCTGTGTAAAATTTAAAAGTTTTATTTTTTTTTGAATTAGATTTTTTCACAAAATTTTGATATTCGGGTCTGTAAAATACACATTATTCGTGCTACCATCTTGAAATTTTCCACACACAATCTTTGATGCTTTATCTAAAACCCTGCATAGCGTTAATAGGTTTTGATATGTAGTTCATGAGATATCTTGAAATTCAGTACCCTACCCCAGGCAAATCGGCTCCAAAAACGATTGCCACGTACCCTCGAAACACCCCTTCTGAAAAGTTATCGCCCCCTGGTTAGCCTGGAAACCATCGCGATTCTCAAAATATAGATATGGTTGAACCCAAAAACAGTTTCAAACCTTTTTCACCGTCAAGGTGGTACCTCATGCCCCATATTGCCTGGACTAGCAACTTCCATAAAAGATATTCCGTCGTTTCCGTACATTTTTAGCTTCTTTACTCCCGCTCCATATCAGACAGCTGATTGGTTCCGAAAACCAGAGCGCGGTCGAAGCGCTCAAATATCAGAAAGCTGATTGGCTTGGAAAACCAACACGCAGTCGAAGCGTGCGGTGTAAGATGTTGGTTGAAAAGAAGAAGTTGAAACTGTAGCAAAGAGAAAGAATAGAAGAAAGAAGATGGAAATTTTTATTGTTTCATTGACAAGACAGGCCGAGTTTTTGTGTCATTTCCAGAAAAGGAAAGCTGAAAAATGACCTGCATACGTGGTGAAGAAAAACTCTTTTACGAAGCGAATATAAGAGAGTGAGCAAGAACATGAACTTGGACTTTTTGCGTGCTTTGAAATGGGGACGATATTCAAGTTATGGATAATCTGGAAGAATTTACCCCTCCTCTTATTCAGGCCTATTTAGTGGAAAAGGTAAACGATTGTTTGTCGTTGTTCTTGAAATCTTGACTTGGCTGCTCGAAAATATGTGGGCTCTGGTTGCTTGCTGATTATAAATATGCATTTGATGGCCAGGATAAACTATTGAGGAAACATATGATTGTATCAAAAAGGATTTTAGAAATTGCTGGAAATGAAAATAACTTGTAAAATATTGAAATATGGTCCATCAACAAATCTTGACAGTTATCAAAACATGATATTTATGATGTACTTTTAACTGTTTTATATTTATGTTAAAATTTATTTCAATGTGAAGAGTTTGCTCCTAAATAAATGGTAAGACTGTCAAACATTTGTCTCCAATAGATTTAAGATTAAAAATCCTATAGATTTCTATAGATTTATTTTTGCTTGATTGTTGAAGCAAACCCTGGTTGAAGGAATTGTAGGAATCTTCTTAAATTTCAGTTCTTTTTCTCTGGTTTTTCTTTATATCTATCTTTAGGATTTTATACCACTTATAGTGGTAGGAGAAACTATGAGATTGACAGTGAACTAGACATGACGAGAATAAAGCTGAAATCTGAAAAGTAAAGAAATGAAAAGCAGAAAATTATTAGACAGGGGAAGAAGGGAGCAAGAAAACTGAGGCGGCCATCGGACTAGTGTATATGTATAAAAGTTGCGAGGCGATCGAGGCAGGTCAATCAATTCGCAAGTTGCAAGCAAAAAGATAGAAAGTATTGAATGAGACCGACAAGTTCTTTTTTCTAACGTTATAGGGGTCTCACCAAACAAAAATGATTTATACCTTATTACTTGAATATAAATATGGAATTTAACGGCCTTGAAATTAACACGAAATTTCTCAATTCGTGTTAATTACACCTCCTAATATGCAAGGTAAGTAAAAAATATTCGAAGATAATTTTAAAATCGCGTCTTTTGTTCTGGAAAGTTTTTCCACCCAAACCTTAAAAGTAAATTATTCTTTATTTTGGTTTTTATTTTGACTCGGTTTTAAATTCTTCGTGTTCGAATGTTTCAATAATCAAAGAGTTTCAAAGAATCCCCCCTGCTTTGCATGTAAATGTTGATATCAAATCTAGTCTTTATTTTAGAGCATACAATCAAAACCTAATCAAAACAAAAGAATCGTCGGGGTCAAGCACTATCGGTTTAAACATCAGTCGGTCTATTGAGCACAGATGTTTAGCGAGGTAATGATAACAAGCCGAAATCTCGCTTGAACAGAATTTCCGACATGAAAACAAAATCAGGGCCTAACTTACTAAATAGAAAAACGCTGCATGGTCACACGCACAATTTATACTTTACGGGGTTTCCCCTTAGGTGGTATGATGCAATTTGATTTTTCTTTGCGTTCTTTTTGTATAGTAGGCGTTCGAATAAATGTAGATTTTTTTTCTTTTTTCAGGAGTGCTCGAACGTACAACACAAGCTGAAACGTGCTTTGGATAGAATGACCTGATATATAAAGATATTTGAATTTTGATTATTTATAAACCACTACTCTTATTCTTTGTCGCAAAAATACAAACTCCTTATGACCTGAGAAGTACAAATTGTAAAATAAGTTCGGTTTGAGGAGAGGGACATTAACTCGGATTAGGAAGCACCCTATTCGAAATTTTCCAACTCACACTAATTTGAAAGCAACAAATTGCAACAATAGAAATGCAAAAATATTCTCCTAAATTGAAATAAAATGTTTCTTTTTTCTCAAAGGGCTACTTTTTCTTACACTCATTTGAAAGCAACAATATGAAGAAAATATAAAAATATTCCAATTTGAAACAAGATGGCCACTTTGACTAATTTCTGGATACTTCTTTGACCAAAAAAAACCTTTCTCGGGAAAAAAATGTCCAGGTTTAATTAGCCGACCAAAATTTATTTCAAATTTGTCATTTTTTTCAATTTAGTAAAATTAAAAAATTTCAAAGCATTTATTTCTCAAATTACAAAAAGACATGCATAATGAGTAAATTGCACCATTACATAAGCATATTCGAGGCTCAAAAAATCAATTTTGCTAAGCATAAGGGACTATTTTTATCTGAGTCTAAAATTCTTAAAGTTTCCCTTGCACGCAAGTCGGAATGACAGAAAATTGAGCCTGCCAGAGCAAAAAAAAAAATCCAAACCAGTCAAACTCTCTGCTCAATGAAGTACCTTAAATGGATAAATTTCAGCGTGGATTTAATTTGGCGATTGACCAAAATAAGATTTGACGATGGATCAATTTCGAAAAATTTGGCAGGGATTTAATTTAAATTGGAAATTTTCACTACATTTCGGGGCAAAGCGACGAAGAATTTGAGGGGGTGACGAAATTTTTCCTCAAAACTTGTACTGTTTTTATCCCCTACCAAAACATTTACACAAAAATATTCTCTGCGCTTTCAAAAGTCCTTTATTTAGATATAAAAATCTGATTTTGGGTCTACTCTCGGGTACCTAATAGCCGTCCCCCCGCTAATTAATTTTTCGAACATTTTCCACCCAGGACATTCTTATTCCAACGCCCCCCCCCCCGCTTATTAAGTTTTGAGATTTTTTCCAACCCCCCCCCCCCCGGCTATTAGGTACCCGAGAGTAACTGTACATTTCAACTTGAGAGTGTAAGGATGTAAAATATTCAACCCCCTAACAATTTATTTCGGAATCTGAAGAATACCCATCCCGATGTGAATTGAGCAAGGAAGGAAAGTGAATAGCCTTAAATAATTTGTATCGTTTTCGGAATGACGGACGGAATCGTCGCAACCAAAATTTGAATCTGATATTTTGAGACCTTTAATTACCGAAATTAGCACTTTAAACGTCGAATTGCAAGATCCATTTTCGAGCTAGTGAAGGGAACCAAATCTTTTAAACGGTTTAGTCAGGTGAAAGTGACGAAATTTTTCCCCGACGAAAAAAAACTCCGACATTTTTTCCCCCGAAGGTACAGCGCACATTTCCAGACGGTGTCAATCGAACAACTTCGAACAAAAATCGCAATCGAACCAATCGAACGTAATCGAACGCGATTGAATAATTGCTATTCGATTGTCGAACGCAATCGAATCTCAATCGAACGGCCGATTCCTGTGTAATATTCGATTACGTTCGATTGTGTTCGAATAAAGTTCGATTGACAATCAAATACGTTCGATTGATTCGATTGATCGTCAAATACGTTCGATTAATTCGATTTACCATTCAATTACGTTCAATTGATTCGATTTTCGATTGATAGTCGATTCTTTTCGATTGAATTTTAGATTCGATTGTGTTCGATCTGCTTTACGGGCTATCTGATATTCCGATGGCTGATTGGCGGCCGCCCACACGCTAATGCTCTTAAGGAGCGGGTCAATTTCCGATGGAAGAGGAATGATAGTCGGCATAATGATGTATGTGCCGCACCCCCAGTCGGGTTCAACAGCCCTTGTGAGTAAACCTATTGTAGATATTTCGGTTGGACCCGCCAATCCCCGAAAACGAGGGCTGGGTTACTAGATCTCCCGCTGCAAAATTCTTGACGCGGGCTTGTAAAATTCCGTAATGTAAACCTTCCAAACGTTGAAAATTTTCCCGCCCTTTAGAGCTTTAGCGTGTCCGATGAACATTACATACATTATCTGGGTGCCAGATAACTTCACGGGCGAAGTTCTCTTGCCTATTAGCCTGTAGTGTACCAAACTCTTCTCCACTGACCGAAAAGATAATGCGAAGTTCGGAAAGTATTTTCAAAATATAAAAACCACCGTGGGCGGGGTGGTACTTGCCTATGCACCTTTCCTGATTTTTCTAGTACTTCTTAGGCTGCATGCGCGGTAAACTTTTTAAATCTTGATAAACAGGGATTCGAATAACATGAAGAAAATGCAGTTAGGGAAACCATCCAGGATCCTGCCATTCAATAAGCCAGCAAAAACTAAATGACACTTGTAAACTTAAGTTTCTTACTATTTTCCATCGAAAACAACCAAAAACATTGCTACATCCCAAAGCCGGAGAGCAAAACAAATTATCTTCCAAGATTATGGCGCCCTTTTGGATCTATTGTTAAGGCCATCTAAAATGGTGGAAAGAGTTGCGGAAAGACAAAGGCGCCCGTTGCTTCGAGGGTGGTAACGCCAAAACGCCCAATATGATCTTCCAACAGAAGGCGAGTTAATTGCCGCGCGAGTTACGTCATGCACTCCACTGCAGCGCACAACGAAGCGTGTTTCAATGAATATCATAAATTATAAGAATATCTTATGTGCTTACCTTCAGTAAACTTTGAGTGCTTCATTGAAAATGAAGAAGGTAAGAAGATAAAAAATGCGCTGGATAATAGATAATTTTCATTGTAACAGTTTGGACAATCATCGCTGAAAGTTTGAAAAAGTTTTTCCGACGCAAAAAAAAATTCAGCCAATTAAAAGCACAGTGTGCTTATACTTACTATGTTTGCTACATCGTCTAGGCTAAAAAAAGTGCGAAAGGACACGAACGCCACTTTTTAATGAGTGATGTTATGATTTTTTTGATTGCGGCTGCGTACGGGAACTGAAAGGAATACATGGGGCTCCCTTTTAACAGAAGCTTCGATCTGCTTCGATATACATATTTGATTATTAAATCATTAAAGTTTGTCCAAAGAAGGAAAATAAAGGTTGAAATGGGGAAAATACAATTTCACTGATTGGATTTCAACTTTTACGAGATTTTATTTGTACGATAAATGACCAATATTATGTTCGGGGTAAATGTGAAAATCAGTCCACCATTAAAATTAATTCACTTAAGGTATACAACATCGTAGCTATTTACAAGCAAGTTTAAATAGTTTTTCCACTGTAGTATTTGCTGGTGCTCTTTTTTTCTTCTTTTTTAGGATGTATATTAACATGCCTCGTTCGTTTTCGAATTTCTCATCGTTTTCGAATTTCTCATCGTCTTCGAGTTTACAAAAGCAACCATCTACAAGTTTTATCGAAGAAGATGTTTCGATGTAAAAATTGTATGTGACATTTTCATCATCTGCCTTGGTTGATAGCTCGGCAAACGTAGAGAACTTACCTACGTGTCTCAATATACGCAGGATACCTCTGATAACTACGTAATTTTTGTCTTTCAATAGACATCGGTCTTGGAGCTTCAGACCATTGGGGTCAGCTGGCAAAGGCAAACGATTAAAAAAATTGTTTGTATTTGAGGATTTCCACCGTTCACTACGCGAGGCATAAGGTGTATAAACCTTACCCATTGCAATCGACAAGAAACGTGCAACATGGTAAATATTTCCTTCGTACTTGACGTAGAGTTTACTGCTATCACTGAACGACATTTTTTGTGACTCCGTTCTGCTCACGTGTACTTTGGCCTCACCAACTGTTAACTCCCCTTGAATAACGGATTTTTTGTAGAGTTTCATCTTCTCGACTTTACTTCTGAATGTTACATCTTTGACCTCTTCTTTGTGATTGGGGCATGTGAATAGATACCTTAAATAATAAAGAGAAAGCGCATTTGAAATTTGTCAAGCTGAAAGGAGAGAGTACAAACAGAAGGTCTAAAAAATTTAAAACTTCTAATCAAGACGGACTCCGATTAATATAATACCTAAACCTGTTTCTTAAATTCGATGGGAAAGAAGACAAAACATATAATAGATACCTTTGCTTTTCAGATTTGTTCTCAGGGGAGAGTAAGGGGACTCAGGGGTGTGTAAACTTTACAACCTTACTTTTTTACCTTTTTCGAGGTCATCATCCATTTTAAGCTCCAACAACAGCACGATACACTCTTCTTCTGCATCCTTCATTCCCTTTTTGATCTCGCTTTTTACGCATTTCAGATCGTTCAGTTTTAACGATGGCGACGTGTCTGTCTTCAGCTTTTCCAATTCAGCTAATCTCTGCAAATTGAAATAAGAGTTAAAATGATCCAGATTATTATAACCTAAGGAAAAGATTTTGGTGTGAAAAAATTCGCGGATTTAGTAACGATTTTTGGCTAGAAATATCCTGTAAATCCCCACCAAATTTAATTTTGCAACAATCAGCAAAATTAAAATTCCTCTGGAAACATTTTCAGTCACTAACTAAATCAAACCCCAGTCACAATTCCTTCTTCCTTTTCCGGTACTACAACTGTGTGGGAATATCAATAACAGTAAGGTATTGCATTTAGTGTAACGAATTATAATAAATATAAGGAAACCTTAATTCACATATTAACTGAAAACCAATCTAACCGTTTCGAAAAATCCAACATGTCAAGTAAAGTCAAATTTGGCTTTCCACGAACAAAACCACGTACCTTTGCAAACCATTTTTCGCAAGCGTCAGAACCAAACGTCCAGGGCCTGCCAGGGCTGGTATGAACAGGACTGAAAGTACGTTGCGTAAATCAACATCGATAATATTATGGAGTGTCCAGCATGAAGGAAATCTTGAAAGGTCTGGTTGCTAATGAAATGGTTCTCAAGACTAAACCCCTTGATTTGTATCCACGATTTCCAAAACCTATAAATATAAATCACCAAAATAATAATTTCTGCTCAACTAAGAAGCTCTCGCCCGAAATAAAACATCAATCACGATTTGATTTAGACTGATACAAAAATATTAAAGATGAATCCAAGATTTTGACCGACCTTAGGAATAAAACGGGAAGCCAGGCCAATTTTGCTCGCTCACGCACGGAGGCAGTTCTTGAGGTGAAGGCATCTCTCATACTCTTAAGATATGTAATCGTCGTCGTCAATGACGTTTTAGGGAAAGATCGCAAGCATGCTCTCACTTTGGGGTCCGAAATTCGCATGGCAGCGTCCACATTTTGTTTATCTCTTACGTAAACATCTGTCTTTGAGAGATTGTGTGCCAACTTGTATCTAAATAGAGAGATTTATCTTTTGATTAATAATATAGTGGGGGGCAGTGTATCGGGGGGGGGGATGCACAAAGAAAATCCTTTCGCAATACAGAAGATTAATCAAACTTTTTTGTTTAAGTTAATCTCGTACAAATTAAATCCCGTACCAAAACGTAAAAAAATAGAAAAAAAAATTTACCGAGTGTAAATTATTAGCCCAGGGTAGTTGAACCCGACTTGGAATGCGGCACATCAAAGGCCGACTATCATTCCTCAGCGATGGGAAATTGGCACGCTCCTTTAGAGCTTTAGCTTAGGCGGCCGCAAATCCGCCATAGGAATATCAGATAAAACCTAACCTGAGATCAGATTGTGCTTGTTTTCTGCCCAACACGCTGAAGCTCTAAAGGGATAGGTGAAAACATACAATCTGACGAATATGCAATCTCGAAATCGTAAGGACCGCGTTCGTCTAAAAGGACTGGGGATGACAACAAAGTTGCGTGATTGTGTTTATGAATAGGGCGCCGTATCAGCTTTTGACTTTCTGGCGCACAACAAGATTCTTGTTGTAAGATTTTCCGCGGGAGGACTATTTTCCTCAGATGTATAATTTTCAAGTGCCTTCAGAGGTTCACCGTGCACGTAAGAAAATTATGAACAGCTGTTATCAGGTTAATAAAACCCGGCTGGGGATGCGGCACATCAAGGGCCACGGCTATCATTCTTTCTCTGAATGGGAAATTGGCCCGCTTAGAGTAGAGTTTAGCGTGGGGTGGCCACCGATCCGCCATCGAAGACTCGGAGATAAAGATCAAGCCTGCTGTACTTGCGCCTTCTTCTTATCGCTTGCTTGTACAATATCAAATCAACCGAACAAGATCGAACCTAATCGAATCAATCGAATACAATTGAATGGCATATCTTGGGTAATATTCGATTGATTCGATTATAGTCGACAATCGAACGGCAAATCTTGGGTAATATTCGATTGATTCGATTATAGTCGACAATCGAACGGCAAATCTTGGGTAATATTCGATTGATTCGATTACATTCGACAATCGAACGGCAAATCTTGGGTAATATTCGATTGCGTTCGACAATCAAATTGTAGTTATTCGATTGCGTTCGATTGCGTTCAATTGATTCGACGTTCGATTCGTTCGATTGACACAAAGGCTTCACTTTTTCTTGCCTGAGAAAGGTTAGAGATTCATTTGTTGTAGATGTTGAGATTCACTTCATTGGGCGGGGGAATAAGAAAGTGGTATTTTATTGCAAGAAAGTTAATAGATGTGAAGGATTTCTCTTGAAATTTATCTTTCCAATTATAAAATCAAATGTCAGTGCTGACAACGAATGATTGAATACATCTTGACAATCGAGTATGAAACCAGAGGTGTAAACCAATGTTGCGAAACGATTCTGTAATGAAAGTAATTGAATAATAAACTTAAAATCAGCAAAGCTTCCAAATGTATCTTAGCCAACATAAGTCTTAGAAGTTCTTCCATTACTTGCAATTTTATTTTTCATTTCGAGGGGTAAATCACTAGAAAGAATATTGTACGCTTTTCCAAAATAAAATCCAAAAAAATCTAAACTTTCTCTCTTTCAATTTTTGGAAGTGATTTACCCCCTCGTTTCATTCATACAGATTCATCTTACCTATTTCGAAACGAAAACACGAGGATTTCAATAATGCCATTATAATGCCAATGCTATTGTTTCACGTGCCGTAATAGGAGGCAAATCACTTGGGATTTGTAGGATAAGCTATAAAAGAGGTACGGAAGTAAATATGTCAGACGTATGTATACATGTGAAATTAATAAACGCGAATCTGGGTTACTTTGGGACTTTGGGACTTCGAAAGCAATTACGTCTTTAATATTGTCAGACATTCATCAACGTTGATGCTGATTGATCCAGTTTAGATAAAAAAGCTACTTACCAGTAAACGCCATATTTTACTATTCGAATTCAAACCAAGATAACCAACGTATTTCAATTTATTATTGTTTATAAACTTTTCTCTGAAAAAAGAAATAGGAATATTACCAACAGAAACTTATCAAATCAGCAAATCTTTGCGACTAGAGAGGATAGAAAAGTGAGAAAATCGACCTATATTCAGCAAATGAACAAAGTAAACAAGTTTTAGATGTGTTGTCCGAAAACCGCCAATCCATTAATTTTAATACCAACGATGCTAATTATAAAAAATAATGTTGATATATGCAAGAAAAGTATAAAAGTTTTCAGTGACCCTGGAAAACCCCCTGAAGAAGGGAGAATTTGAGTTGAGAGAAACATTTTAGTAACGAAAGGAAAACTTTTTAAAAAAAATTAAGAACATTTTAAGAAATACATAAAGATTTTTTTTTTTAAACATTTACAAAAAACCAAATACATATGAAAAAAAAATTACAAAAATCGATTAAGTATTTCCATTTGAAGTCGTAGCAGTTCGAGCAGGGGATCACTATGGCCCTGACCCCTTCCACGTCCCCGTCCCCTTCCACGTCCCCGTCCCCTTCCACGTCCCCGTCCCCTTCCACGTCCCCGTCCCCTTCCACGTCCCCATCCCCTTCCACGTCCCCGGTGGTTTGCTCCAAGAGGAGCGTAAATTGAGCAACAGCAACAGATGCAATCTGCTGCGGATCGTGTGGAATGAAGTTCAGAGGAGCGATCTGCTACTGCGGAATGAAGTTCAGAGGAGCAACGTTGTTCTCCGGAGCGTTGTTGTTCTGCGGAGCGTTGTTGTTCTGCGGAGCGTTGTTGTTCTGTGGAGCGTTGTTGTTCTGTGGAGCGTTGTTGTTCTGTGGAGCGTTGTTGTTCTGCAGAATGAAGTTCAGAGGAGGAATGTTGTTCTGTGGAGCGTTGTTGTTCTGCGGAATGAATTTCAGAGGAGCAATGTTGTTCTGCGGAGCGTTGTTGTTCTACGGAGCGTTGTTGTTCTGTGCTAGCTCTACTGGCTGCTCTAAGTCGTCCTGGCCTGGCTGATCTGAATTTGAATCTTCCTGGCCTGGCTGATCTGAATCCTCCTGGCCTGGCTGATCTGAATCCTCCTGGCCTGGCTGATCTATATCTATGACTAGGTCAGCTGTGAACCCTTCCTCGTTAATGCCCTGATACAAAGAAAAATTAAACTTGTCAACCAAGTATGGCTAAAAATCACTTAAAGTTTTGACAAATGGTTGAGAACTATTCTAACTGTAGGAAACAACTCAGATGCTATATAATACTTACATAAGCTATTGTAGAGGCATTTGAGGCAGGAGGATCAGGAGAATCAGGAGGTTGAGGTTGATCTTGGTTAATGTGGTTAATGTGGTTGTCATTCATCAAATCTTCGATGAGGTTTGGGTTGTATTCAACAAATCTTCTGGCCATTATTGCTATTAATATTATATTCTGCTGGAAAAAAAGATAACATAAATGAAAAGAAGAAGCCTGATGATGGAATAAAACCCAAAATTCCGCTTTAGTTTTGCTTTAGAATTTCTAATCTCTTGTTTTTTATCAATATGACATGGCTAACAGAAATGATAAATGAAAAAGTGATCAAGCAATAGTCTTCCTTATTTTGAATTATGTGCCAAAATCGATATCACATAAAGTACAAGCTGCTTTCATAGGAATGCTCAATCTCAGACCTCTGTCATTTAATTGATTGTCCTCAAGTATGAGCTTCACTTAAATGGATTGTGTTGTATTCAGAAAAACGAAGAATTTGCTAAAAGTCTTTGGCTATTCAAAATTTTTTTCTTGGTGCTGGCCTTTTTCAGGTAAAATTTAAAATATCTACAAATTAGAATTTATGCCTTCTTTCTCCTATCAGCCTCATTCAAGTAGACAGAAGTACTGATTTTGTTGATTGGCTTTAAATAATAATTGAGAAGCCTTTGATAACTAATTCAATATCTATCAAACAGGTGAACTGAATAAAGAATTATTGGCATAATTTGTTAACGTTGGATAACCTTTAAAAGGGCTCAGCTGAGAAGGAACAAAAATTTGTGATTCAATACATTTATATATTTTTAGGACTAATTTGTTTTCAAATACTACAACACAATCCAAAATCCTCACCATTTTCATAATTAGCAAACCTTGAAAACCTTAGTCACACTTTTCACATTTTCCGCCTTTCAAGGGCGGAAGAAGCATTCCTTTATCACATAAAGGATATTGAATGTCGTTTAAGGCCTATGAACATTCTTTGCCCACCCTCTCTAACACAAACTAGTTGATGGTTTTCCATGTTAAAGGCGGCATGTCATGACTCACCTTCCTCTTCAGAGAGTAGGCCCAAAGTTTTGTGTTTTTTTTACAAACTTTGGTACATCAAAAGAGTAAGAATGCATTTAAGGTTTGATATTTTTGTGTGGAAACAATGGGGGGTATTTCTTACAGAAGTCTTCACACATTTGAACAACTTTTGACACTTCTTCTGGTGTCAAAAAACGCTTTGCAAACAAAAGATTCCTAGGCGTTGAAAAAATCTCGAATATTTCTTCAAATTTAGCCTTTTCTTGAGGATAATCAACTAAAATTTTGCAAAGGTGTGAATATTTTTCAAGAATTATTTGGCAATGATTTCCCACAAAAATGCTACCATGATATGATTGGCGATCCACTTTCATATCATCCAAGGCTTTAATCAAATTTTTTTGAAAAGGCCCCATAACTTTGCTTTCTTCTTCCTCATTAGCAAGTTCATTCAAAATGTCTTGTTCCTTATTTGCAAGAAAATTGAGATCAATGAGATCAATATCAAATGTTTCTCTCTTTCTTTGGATGAATTCAACAATGTCCTCAGTTTTGGTCATATTTTGACAAATTAAGCAAGAATATTCAGAGATTTCCTCAGAATCACCAACACCCTGGCACATATAATGAGACCACTTTTCACATTTTTCACATTGTATCATCTTCCTGTCAAAATCATGAATAGTTATAAGGCATAGTGGGGAATAACAATCATCTTTCTGCTTGGAAGGTTTTCTTTTTTTTGATGAATCTTTAACATGCTTAATCAGCTTTTGGCGAGACGGATCTTCCTCAACCAAATTGATTCTATCTTCGATACTTTTCAAATCAATAATACTCGAAGACGTGCGATCATTTGTTCTTGATGTGTCAAAAGATCATTAGAGAGTTTTTTAATTTTAAGTCTAAGCTGAGCTTTGTCATTTTTCTTGACTTTTAAATGAGCACGGTCTTTTTCATCTATTTCAATGCAACAATTTTCAAGATCATTAAATAATTCAAGTACAATACCTAAATGAATGTGTAAAACAGCAGGTACAATATCAGTCACCTTTTTAATGGGAAAGATCATACTCCTGATTACAGAATTATGTTGACACCCGTTCTTATTCCTATTTCTGTGATTTCTGTCATCAACTACATTTTCAGCAAAATTTAGGTTGTAATCTTTTTCGTCCCTTAATGCAATTTTGCATTTTTCATCATGTGGTTTTTTCCCATGATTTCGTAAATGGTAAATGTTCTTATGTGACAAGGTCAGTAAGCGATGGAAATGTTGCACTTTGACCTTGATGGCCGAGACAAAGGGATAAAAAGTCATAATCACCTCCTAAAAAAATTTGAACAGGCTTGCCATTGATCAACCTAAAATCTGGGTCTTGAAGTTTCAATATTTCATTGTGGTAGGTAAACATTTTGGATGTGTTCTCGGTGTTATCAGGGGCTTCAAATAAAAGATATGTGTGAACATTATCTCTCGATCCAGAATTTTCATCGTTTATTATTTCAAAGTGAAATTTGGTGCTTGTGCCACCTTTGTCACCAAACTCAACAACTCGTCAAACTCATCATTATTGCGAAAATTCTTTATGTTCATGATTTCTGAGTTTATGAAAGGTATCAATTCTTTGAAAATATTTTCATCAATTTTTCCAAATTTGAATTTTGTGGTTCCAAACTCTGTATTGCTTTCGTTTAGATGGCCTAATAGCTTTTCTTGCTCTTTCCGAATTTTAATATTTTGAAGCAAAGTCCTAAGATCCCTCATTTTTTTGTGAGAAAAACTTAGAAGTGACATCATTTGGGTAGCTTCAGAGATTGACATTTTTTGTGACCGAATGTTGAGACCAGCCAATTTGGCAGCATTTAGTACTCTTTTTTTTCATGCAAAACATATCAGCAAGAAATCTTTCGGCATCTTTTTCATCATCTGAATTGACAAAGTTTTATGTCCCAAACTATTGACGCTCTATTCCTTTTTTGTCTTTTTTTTATTTTGAGACTGCTAAAAATTGGTACTTGAACAAAATTTATTTTCTTTTCCTTTTTTCGCCTAAAAATATATTTCCACTTCTGACCTAACAGAGACTTTTTTTCTTTTTTGTTTCTGTTTTCTAATTTATCGGCCAGTTCACCTTCAGATTCTTCGCTTTCACCGCCCACAATTTTATCAACCAAAACCACCTCATTAGACAAACTACCAGACACATCTGTCATGGTTTTAGCATTTCTTTTTTTCTCTCCCAAATTATACTTCTTTTTTAGCCTTTTAATTACCCTAACAGTACCAGCATATTTTTTGTTAAAAGATTTTTTTTCCTTCTCTATTTTAGAATAAAGTTATTTTAACTTTGAGAACTTCTGGAGGCTGATTTTTCTGAACGTCTTAATTCTATTGTTTCTGCTTTCAAGTTAATGTTTTCTTTTTCATATGCTTGAGCTTTACTTTCAAAATGAGCTCTAAGAGATTCTAGTTGAGTGCATCTGTTTCGTAAAAATTGGCTCTCTATCTTCTCGCTGAAAATTTTTTCTGACATAAGATCGTCTCTTTTTTGTCCAGAACCGAACTTAGAATTTTGAATTGAGGTTATTTTCCTCTTAATTGACTTCTCGTCAGCACTTGTCAAGACATAGTTTCCATGCATAAGAGAAGAGAGAATGTATTTCAACCTCATATAAAGATATTTACCTTCTTCTCGTTTCCCTCCCAATTTTTGATAGAGATGATATACTATACCAACTGTTATTTTTGAGACATCCACGAACGGAAATGCATCAAAGCCATCGACTAGCCAACAGTCTTCATATCCAAGAGAATCCAAGTACAACATTTTGATTATATCATAAATAAAGTCACAATCAGGACACAAGAGTACTGCCAGTCACTGACATTTTCAGAAAGAAAGTTGAGAATACTAGCGTGTCTCCTGTCAACTGCTCTGCAAGCGGGTTTTCCATAATGAACAGCCAATCAGAAAATGGTGATTTCCGAACAGCCAATCAGGAAGACCGATAAGTTTGTTTGAGCCAATCATTGTTGTCTCTGGCGGGGGAAACCCCTTAGATAACTGAAAGGAGACCCACGAAATAAAAATTAGAGAAATAAAACCGGCGGTCAATTACTTAATTTAAACTTCATTTCGCTGAAAGAATAACGCTTTAAATACAAAAAATAGGGCTAAAAGTATGTTCAACAAAACATTGCTTTGTTTTTTTTGTAGATCAAAGAAAATTGCGCTTATTATACTTCTAAAAATATAATTTCTCTTCAAAATAAGCCCCCTAAACAGCTATAATCCATGCCACAGATAGCTGGGAAGCACAAGCAAATAAAGCCCACTTATTTTATGATAAGTAAACAAGATACTAGGCTGCAGTTAAAATTTGAGCGGGAACAGAGCAGTAGTTTTTAGCGAATCGTCGTTAGTAGTTGTAATATTGCCGACAGCATCTTGTCTATTTATAAATATAAGGCTGGGTTTGGGCACAACTTCTACTTTATTTGTATCAAGGAAGGTTTGAATATTCATTTTCTTTTTATTTCATACTGTTTACATTCTTTAATCACTAACAGTGAGCATTTGAAAACAAGTGATTTCTGTCGAGTTTGTAGTCTCACTCGATGCCGCCATTATGAATTCTAAAATTGCCGTTTGCTCGACGCGTTTTTTAACGACTTCACATTACCAAATTTTGCTTGTGCCTAACATCTGTGAGCTTCAAGCCATGTGTTTTTAGACCAGCTCCTACATTGAGTTTCACAGCGCAAATAAATTCGAGCTGTGAAGACGAAGTTTTTTTAATACAAGATCTTGTAGAAAAAAGCTCGCAAAGTAGATATATTTCACCGTTTGGCTTCGTTTGGCTTAGAGGAGGTTGCGGATCATGTCTGATTTACTTTTTCAGAAAAATTGTGAGAAAAGGGAACTTTGCGATAGCTTGCTAACTCAACTAGATTTTCCTTGCAATTGTACCTAACTGACGTACGGGTCAGATCAGTGAGGGCAATTTTTCGATTGATGATTGACAATTTTCGAACGTTTTGTAATGCAGCACCTTCCGATTGGAAAACCCAACCTCGTCCTCAGAGGTTAATATTTTCTCTTTGAAAACTTGACCTCTGATACTCAGGGTAACCAGCTCCTGAGTGCCTGGTAGCGCTAAACTAGAGGGGTAGTAATTTTCTATACGATTTTTGTGCTCCTCAACATCCAGTTTATGGAATGAAGAGGTAAATAGCGTTTTAAGGGGGCTTTTGAATTAGGGGGTCCTAAAAGAGCTCGGGTAAGGAATTACTATTGAGAAGCCGTTTTATGTCAGTAACATCAGTCCATATATTTTTATCTTAGGCATGAAAATGTCTTGAAACTTGGTAAATATACTCAAAAGAAGTAGTAAAACAAAAAACTTCGAAAAATTTTTTCCAGGGGCTCGCAAGGAGAAAAACGGGTAAAAAGAAGCCGTTTTTGCCTATTTTTGGCCTGTTTTGACCCTCTTTAACAAATTACACGCTTTAAAATACTCAAAAGCTTGACAAAAACATAGAAAATGTTGGACTTAATCGAAATCGTTAAAGTTACGTTGTCATTACTGGTACTTTTTAACGTTTCAGGTGGTAAAAATGTTATTTTTACCTATATTTTGCCTGTTTAGCTCACCTAACTTAGTTCGAGAGCACATCGTCATTCGTCATTCGAAACAGCTTTGACCGCCACAATCGCCAAGGCTTAGTAATGAGTAGCAAGGGAAAAACAACACTTTACAACCTGAGCATTAAAGCAAAAAAGTCCGTTACAAGAAATTTCCCAGAAATCTGCTTGGATATATTGTCGAGCAACCCGTACAATACAGTTCCTTAGAGACATGAAATAATTAATTTGGACCCAACTTTTCCGCCCGATAAAAATCAACTCGCTATACGGTCAATTGCGAACCCTGAAAACAAAACGTTGAAGCGAAAAGTTGAAGTGGAGTAGTCCAGGGAGAAAGAGTGGCACCTTCTCCACCTTCGGGTTGATAGCAAAGCCATGAACTTCTAACGACTGGACGGAGAGCTCCTCATATATGCGCGTAGTTTTCATTGTTTCAAATAAATAGGATGATCACGTTCTACGTTCTGTTCACGTGATATTGCGTCAGAAAAAGTCGAGGTCTCGATAACCCAGTTGTTGTGATTTGTATGAATGTCGGGCAAAAAACAATCTTTTTCGAAAGCACTCTGCTCCCACCATCAGTGTGAAGTGGAAATTTTTTGCTTTTACAAGCTTTTTCATCAAAATATTGATAATATCTATTGGAAATCTTTTAAATACAGATTCACATCCAAATATAAAGGTAGGAGTTGGATATTAATTTCTTTTTTCTATGAAAAGAGAGGGAAAAGTATGTTGGAATGAGAATGCTGACAGGCTGATGGAGGTTTCTTCATTATACATTACTGATAGTACAGGAAACAATTTAGCAAATGTGCTTTCGAAGAACTACTACCCTACTACCTTCACTGTCCTTCACTCAAATGTATAGAAAATTAAATATAGCTATACCTTTTTTACACCTTGTCAAAATTGCTTGTTTTAAAGAGAGAACATTTTTTTACATTTTTAGGATTCTCATTCTGTGGTTTCAGGACTGAATTTTTTTAACATTTTCTTTGAGAAAAACTTGGTTTCTCTTAATTATATTAAATACATGAATGAATTGTAAATTCATATAAATATTAAATGTCTTATTTGGTATGAAAACATAGTTATAAATATACTTAGGGTGGAAATATTTGCTAGTAAACTGGTTTTAAAATTAAATCTTGGTTCTAGATAACGTATTTCCTCTTTTAAGCGCCGCCCTCTAATGAGCGCCGCCCCTAAAACCTCAAATATTTTAAGAGCGCCGCTTTTTAAAGAGCGCCACACCTCTGAAGGGGCACTTTTTAGAAAAAAGATAAAGAAAACAGAATTCTATAGTTTTCTTGTTAATAAACTCTTCCATATCTAATTCTAAAATAAGAATGTTCTGGAAGATAATGTCTAAAAATCAAAAGGACAGTTGTCAATTTCATGGCATGGGTTGTTTCTTGATTTCTTGAGTCTTTCTAAAGAGCGCCGCACCTAAAATTACGAAAATTTTAAGAGCGCCGCGGCGCTTAGTTGAGGAAATACGGTACCTAACTTAGGAGTTTACTAGGCTGCTGGCACCCATTACAGTAACGGATTCGATTTGAACGATTTGATAACGATTAGAATCTAGATCAAAACATTCGAAAGAGAATTCGTCACTGTAATGTCTTCAATTTTTCTCAATCGAATGCGAGAAGACAGGATACCGTCTATATCGCACCTCGACGTGTTTTGACCAATTAAATCGCTAGAATCTATCTGACGCGCTGTCTTAATTTTTCATCTTTAATCTGCTCTTCCGCAATCGATTGAACTCATCGTTAATCTATGAGTCTAGGTAATGTTCTAGTTGGTGAGTTGGTGAGTTTGGGAGTTGCTAGTTTCGTGTTTAATCGCCTGCGCGTGTACGCTCTGTGGATTCTGTCTGCTGTATATGGGTACTGTATGCAAGAAAAAGCTCCTCTCCTCAGTCTTTTGAGACTCTAATGAGATTGGAGAGTGTCCTAACTCCCCCCAGATGAAAATTCTAATTTTACAGGCACTAGCAGGGTTTACAGCCCGTTTGCAGCAGTCCCACTAAAGAGTCCTGTAAATCCCCTGAGAATCGGCGATCGGTTCCCGCATGTTGGAAATGATCTAAAATCATTTGTTTAAGAAGTTAATACCTTGACAGGGTAAATAGAATTATACAATTCATGGCAAATAAAGTTATTGTATATGTATCCTTTATCCTTGTCCAAACTTATTTACATCTTCAGTGGCCGAGTGGATAAGGTGTTGATCTAGAAGGTTTGTGAAAGTCATTTTCGAGAGTTCGAATCCACGGCGATCTGTAATCGGATTTATCGGATTAAAAAGATGCTCTTTTTTGGTCGTAAAGAAAAATTTACGATATTTAACGACAGAATCCTTCTTTTATCCGATAGGGAAGATAAAAACGAATATCCAGTGAAAATTTGAGAACTTTAGCCCTTCCCAATCGGGAATTAAGTTGATTCCGATTTTGAGGGATCTAAAGCGGGATGAAGCGGGATTTTGAGGGATCTAAAATTAAACTTTTCAAAAATTTCCTGATTTTGAAAAGTTTTCATCAAAAAAAGTTTTGTTTTCAAATAGTTTTACGTATGGGCATTATTGACTCAAAAAATGAGGCCGTTTAAAAAAACAGTACTGCACTTATTACAAAAATAAACTTTTGGTTTCCCCGATTTTTAAACATTACTCTAAAGATCGCCGTGATCCCATACGGTGCGTTGGAGTTTGCGTTATTTTGTCAGCATTGACCAAACTTTTTCTGGTTTTATGAGCTCTTATTGAAAATCCCCGTTATATTTTTAAGAAAAAAAAAATTTCTAAGTTGTGTCACCTCAGTTCAGTTTGACTCAAGTCGTCAAGTACAGTATTTCAAAATAGATCAGGTTGGTTAGCGGGTGGAGAGTCAAGAGTCTGACTTTCCCTTCTTTTGAAAATCCATTATTCAAAACTTTCAACTAAAAAAAATGCATAAAAATCGACTTTTGTCTTTTTTATTATTATCACTTTTTTCAGAACCACAAGTGAAAAAAAAGCAGCTAAAAAATGATTGACAAGCCTAAAAAATGATTGACAGGTGCGGGTTTGCTCGCGCGGGTTAAAAATTCTCGTGAGCAATCTCGTTATTTATCAGAATGTGACACGTTCTTGTAAAAATATTGACAAAATCTTTAAATACAATGATTTTCAAACAAATTCCCAAAAAAATATTGATCAAACTGCAAGTGATGCTTATTGTATAAAAGGATATAAGTTGACAGTCATCTTAGCCTCGAAAAATTCGCAGAGATAGCTTATAGATCTAGAAAAATAATGACAATTTCGTTTGTCATTTTATCATTGGAATTGACACTTTTTAATAAAAATTTTGATCACATTATAAAATACAATGGGCTAAAGTCACTTTAATCAAGAATTATATTTATACTCAATGTGATGCAGGAAATATAAATGGATATGAATTGACAGTAGAAAATAGCTTTCCATGCTCTCAGCGCACGTGTTTAATAAGGCAAATAAGCATATTACAGGTGGTATATTAGTCGCGCGGCTGAGGTCGAAAAAAGTGGCTAGAAAATGATTTTCGTGATACACCTCTTAGATTCCACTTTTTTCGATGGAAACTCTCGAATTAATTAGTATATGTAAATTCCAAAATCAAAAAGTTTCCACGATATTATCGTGCAAGTAACGAGTAAATGGCGATTTTTTGCGTTTCCAGGCAAAATTGCAAGGCCTGGAAATTCATGATTTTTGGGGGGTCTTCAAATTAAAAAAAAACCTATATCACATGATAGAGCTCTTCAAACTGAGCAAAAAAGTGTATTACACCAAAGTCCCAACTTCTCTAGATCAAAAGTTATGGGCCTATTTGTGGTCAAAAAGGTGTTTAATTTTGCATAAATTAATGCAGATTGTGGGGAAATTCCCTGTTTTCCATCAGTTTTTTACCACAAATAGGCCAATAAATTTTGATCTAGAGAAGTTGGGACTTTGGTGTAATACACTTTTTTGCTCAGTTTGAAGAGCTCTATCATGTGATACATTTTTTTTTTAATTTGAAGAGCCCCCAAAAATCATGAATTTCCAGGCCTTGCAATTTTGCCTGGAAACGCAAAAAATCGCCAATTACTCGTTACTTGCACGATAATATCGTGGAAACTTTTTGATTTTGTAATCTACACATACTAATTCGCGAGTTTCCGTTGTTTTTTTTTGGAATCTAAAAGATGTATCACAAAATGAAACGTTTTTCGACCTCAGCCGCGCGACTATATGTATTATACGTATTATATGTGTTATATATTACTCTCATATTTAATTTCAAAATCGTACTTTTGATGTTTGTTATTCTTTTTCGGTAGTCGGTAATTTTTTAACTCCCCAACTCGAAACTAGCAACTCCCTAACTCGCGACTAGAATAGTTTCCAAACTCTTAATCTACAAGAGAAAAGATTTATAGGATTCAGTACTTCGCCCCTACTCCGTACTTAGGTTAGATTAGACTCAATGGACCCAGCCAGACAGGCTTAAAACCGTTATGAAAAAGGAGGCCCGAACATGGCCCGAACATGGCCCGAATGACTCGGTTCATGTTCGGGCCAAAAGAATCGATAGGGTCTCTCGGCCCGAACATGACCCGAAGAGGCCCGAGAATTCTCGGGCCATGTCGAGGGTCGTCTCCCCAGCTGGATTGATCTAAATCAATGTCGTTAATCAACTGGTCAAATTCTAATAAAAAGCAAAGCTTTTAAGAAAGTTTGTTATTAAATCTCTCACACACGCAGAAAAAAATCAATATGCATTTCTTTAAATTGACATTATAATGACAGGACTTATTTGGAAATGAATTTCTAAATTGAACATGTGATAGTTTGATATATTATATATGACTTTCCTGACTATACTTTATGTCAGATTGGTCAAACTTTGTTAAAATATTGGAAAATACACATGAAAGACTGAAATGGAATGATGGTCAGCTTTTTTGTTATTTTTTTTGCTGACAATATTGACACTCCCAGCGATGGTAAGGTCATAGCTGCACAATGACCAAAATTTGTACGTGAACATTAATTGGCAGTGACTCTGGAATGTAGTGGCAAAAATCAATTTTTATTTAGAAATTTTATTTCAAAAATTTTGATTGAATTTTACTTATGTTATTTTTGGTGATGAAAACTTTTTTCTACTGTAATTAGGATGATTTTAATTTATTAGACTGAAACAAAGATTAATTTCAAAAGCTTTAGAAAAATATTGGAGTCCAAAACAACAGTGTTGACATTCTGCTGAATGTATTTAAATTTTACTTTAATTTTGAGGTGGTATTTCGGTTAAGAAAGGGCTTAGCTATCTAGGAATTAGCTCAAACATATTTTAGCTGAATTTTATTGATTTACTAATTTTATGTACAATTTTTTTTAATGTTTACAGGATAAATATCCATGCTGTGGAACTTGATCAAATTAATTTGATAAAAGTGTACACAATTTGATCAGTCTTTTAAATTTTCACAAAGCAATAAATTACAGTATTTCAAAGACCTAAATCATATGTGTGCATCATATTTTTCAATTTTACAATTTCTGAAATGAAACCTATTTAATACCACATTTCAACAACATTTCACAATTTTAATTTAGAAAATTTTTGGCCATTTAAAAAAAAAACACCTAATTTTTTCAGCAAAAGTTTTGTACAAGTTAATACCTCAAAAGTTTTATGAATTTTAAATCTGTACAGGCAAAAGAAGTTTTAGTACGAGGCATTCTGGTACGCCTGGTGCTTAGAGTGTTATCAGTTTTTTGTTTAACCACTTGTGTCACTAAATGCCATAAATAAATATCTTAGAATTTATCATATACCCAGATAGACCCCCTAGTAGTAAGTACACCTAATATAAAATTGGCAATTTGTAATATTTCTACTGATTTTATGTATATAAGGGAGCAAAATTAATAACTTTTCCTAATTTGGGTAGAAAAAAGGAGTGACACAAAAACTGGCCAGAAATAAATGAAATTTTGGAAGCAAAAGTTTGGGTATGAAAGAGAAATCCCGAAATCAGACCAGACATTAAACTTGTTTTAATTTTTCTTTAGATGAAATATATTTACCAGGACCCTTGTTAACTGGCACAAAAATCTAATTTAAAAATTATACAATTTTCCAAGACAATAATAATCATTTTAATATAGGTGTTCCTATAGAATATTTTAACCAAAATGCTTGTCTCTCCCTAGTCAGAGTATGAATGAAATCAGACAAAAATACTGAAGATACAAAAACATTCAATAATTTTCAAATTGAGGTCTAAGTGCAAAATATCCAAGATGCAAATGCTCATTTGAAAACTATCTTCAAAAAATTGAAGTCAATTTTAAGAAATCAATATAAGGTCTGATAAAATATATATGAAAAATAAAATCATAATTTCTTGTATCAGTCAGGGAATCAGTCAATACAGTGTGCAAATTCATTCTAAAGAGCAGAATATTTGAAAACAAAATGTAAAAAATTACTGTAATTTCATCAGAAATCCACATTGTATACCACAAATACCAGAAAAATAACCACACATCATTTATTTGTCCACCCCAGTTTAGTCTTTTTTTGTCAAATATTGATGTTTACTGTAACGGTTCATGTGTCTCTTATTATAAGGGCATGAGATGCAAATGCTGTAAATCTCAACTTTATAGTATAGATTGTTAATATGTTAATATTTTTAAAACGTCATCATAGTTTACAACGGGTGCAACAACGAATTTTCCAAATACTGCAAATACATGTGGATTAAATCCATTTGCCGATTGATTCAAATGGTTGCATCTCTTAAAATGTTATCTCCAGCATGGCTTATATTTGTAGTCCGTAGTTGTTAATTGAAGCTTGAGTTGCGGCCAATCTGGTTCCAATCTTTGTATAGCCATCCTGTAAAATAGAACAAAAATTCATTATTTTTAGTTTGACAACAGTATTATGACATTAATTTTTATTTGATAACAGTGTAACAGATTTATCAGGGACACACCAATAAATTTATTGCTCTCAAATTTGCAGGCTGGGATGCAGGCGTTCTGCAAATTCAGTTAATATTTGAATAGAATTTGTGTGGGATGGAATGATGCTAAGGGGTATTTCAGAACTATATACTGTATATAGAATTTCTAAACTTTAGAACCCCAGCAAAGTACGATGCTAGCTGCATTTTTGACATTATTTATTATCTTCCTGCTTTGAATATCCACAAAGCGCAAAAAGAAACTTGTCTAACCTTTGTAGTACCAAACCAACACGTCAATTCTGCAAAATTAGCATCATGTTTAATAACCCCTACTGTACACTATACCCAGTATACAGTCAGACAGTTCAGAGATCAAAGAGATAAACAAACAGGTTAAAAATTACTTACTTTTTTATCAACTCCGCCAACTTGCCAGTGCAAAATGCATGAACCCAGATCAGAAGAATGGATGCAGCGGCGTGGATGAATGATGAGTGCTGTAAATAGTTCTAAAACTGTTTAAACTTTAAAGTAAAGCAAGGGGTTTGTCTCTTGTCATCCAGACTTCGTGTTTGCATAATTATCCTCCTCAGTGCTCAAAACAAAAAGTCCAAGTGGATGCCACTCAAAATATCCAAGATCTCTTAGTCTTTCTTTACCCATCAATTTTCTGTATTCCTTCTTTATATCCAGTTTCTGGTTTAGATTTGAACATGATTCAAGCAATTTTGAAATTAAATTTTTCAAGAAGTTCCAAACTTTGGTTTCTGCCAGGCACCAGCGGAGGTGAATGAGGCAAAAACAGCTTAGCAACGACGTCATTTCAGCATGATTTTCAAATCAAATGAATGGGGCTTCTAGGCCATGAATGGGTGTGAATCCCATTTGATTCTTTCAAGAAACCCTTTATCTATCACCAGTTGACCATTCGTTCCCATTCATGCAAAATAAGCCAAGATCCAGGTCTATTTCTGACAACAACAAATTCAAAATAAAAGCTTGTCGGATTTTGAAAGGTGCAAGTGTCGGATGACTTGTCTCGATGAATGTAAAGTTTGAGATTGATTCCTTTCATGTTGGTACATGAATCATATTCAAATTCACCAATCAAAACCTTATAGTGATAGCATAAGCACGAAGAAAGATATATCAGCTTCTTTGGTTGTTATGCAAGCCATGTCGGGAAAAAAACTTTCGACGCCATGTTGAAAATCACCAAAATTCAAATTTTTGGCGGCAACGCGCTCTCTGCAAAAAGGAAAAAGCCGCGCTTGTTTTTGAAACAATGAGTTCTCCGTCCAGTCGTTAGAAGCTCATGGCAAAGCTTACGGGTTGCATTCGAATGCAGTCATGGTCTATTAATACAAGTGCATATCGTAACAAATAAATAAATCATAT
The DNA here is from genome assembly GCF_902728285.1 of Clytia hemisphaerica. NCBI lineage: Eukaryota > Metazoa > Cnidaria > Hydrozoa > Leptothecata > Clytiidae > Clytia > Clytia hemisphaerica. The sequence goes on along the minus strand of NW_027104240.1, from coordinate 813,417 downwards.
TCTTATAAGAGTAATTACCATGATGCCACATTTTTTTCAATTCAACAAACATTGGGCGCGTTCACACTGGAAAGTTCACCTAATTAGATCTATCAAAGTTAAACAAAGAGATTTATGATGTTTGAATACACTGGTTTATTACAGCTCTTTATAGGTTCACGAGATCTATTATAATACGGTAATTGATTTTGCTTAAGGCTTCTCATTGGTTGATTTCTATTGAGAGTTTCGATTTCACCTCTGATTGATTGATATTGGTATCCATACATCACTTGAAATCCGCAAACATATTTGTTCTCATGGTTTTACTCATTAACTGCATTCATCTTACACATCAACAACACCGTTTGCACTATTTCTAATTTTTTCCTCAGTTCATTCGTTTTTGAAATCGTAAAACTTTTTGCTCACTGCACAGCATTCTTTGTTTATGCTTCCTTAATAAAATCTTTTGTTTTAAGGGAAGCCTCTACCTTAAAAAAATGATCTAGATCTTTATATCACAGATATTATGTTCAATGATAAAGATACCTACTTCCCGGTAGAGGGAATATTGACACCAAAACATCACCTCAATCAGAACATGACTACCGTGAAAATCACATGTAGGAATCATATTCCGACCTGTGACAACGAATATCAATTCTATTCAGCGCGCATTCAACGCTGTGAAAAGTAAGAATGACGACAATTTAAGATCTTGGATTAAGTTTAAAGTTGATATTTTTACTCGCGTCGTGGAAAGCATATCTAAAAATATCATAGACGCTTTTAAAAAAGAGTCAGTGATAGAGAATGATAACATAAAGATCTGTGTATTATTTCGATTCCATTGAAGTATAATTAATAGTTTAGTGCAATTACTGTTATACATTTGGGAATGATGTAGAAGATTTCTTTTGAAAGAAACACATTTCAATTAAACTAGGAAGTTTCTGGGGGAATTCGTCAATAGTAATCACGTATACTGATACAGTCTGAAAATGCTCTTAAATTGGTATTCTTAGCTTTAGTAGCAAAATTCCATGATGGTGATATTCTTAGCATATTCTTAGTTTTTTGGCCATTTTCATCATGGACATTCTCAGCTATTTTCTCTTCTCAAATCTCAAACAATAATAGACACATAAGGCATAGTTTATTGGATAGATCTTCCAGTGAACACGCCTTTAGTATTGAAATACATATATGTTACATTATAAAATAGAATTGGTTACAGTAAGTATTACAGTGGTCATTTGTGTAAATTTTGACATCACGCTAGCTAATAATAATAAAACATACTTTTTTAGAATGCATGATTATTGTTAATATCCTCTAAAGTGATATACTTGTATTGTTGAAATAATTTTACATGTTCAAATTCATCAAATGAAAATATGTGTATAATTACGTAGAACTTGATAATAATTAAATTGTACTGCGACGAAGCATGTAGCGTAAAACCCCCAGTGGCTGTTTATTCTGGAGGAAACATTATCTCCGACCAAGGCATCTGTCACGCCGACCTTCGGAGGTTAAAGGTCCTCCCACTTTATAATGTGAAATATAACGTAAAAAATTCAAAACATTTTATAGTTTGGTTTCTGGTATAAAGTTCTTTTATCGTTTCAAATGTCCACGTTAGAGTGTCGAATTTTTGTAATGTAACGTATTTTGCAACTGTGTAATTCGAATGTATGTCTCAATGATAGTTGTGTCCCGGTATCGCTCCAGTAGAACATCTTGATCGTTGGGTCATGGTTGCCCAGCATTGATAAACGGGTTTTCCAGGTTCGGGAGCGTGTAAGAAAAAGAAATAGCATTAATGTTATAACAGTAAACTTAAATGTGAAACTTAACTTAGTTTAAGGCGTATGCAAGAGCGAGGATTGACAAGCTGACAAGCAGCTTCTTTAAAGCATATTGCGCATGCGCAGTTTGTTCCAATCTGCGCAAGATGGTAGATTTTCGTACGAAAAACGCGGAGAAGCTCGATTTCCACCTTTCTTCGATCGTCGGAAATCACACTTCTTATAAAGTGTATTCTTATAAAAAAAGCGTGTTGTAAACTTTTTTAGAGGCTCGAGCTAATCGTATTTTTTGGCACTTTCAGCCTCAAAATGTTCTTATCCTGTTCTTTTTTAGGCAACAATCTTGGTAAGTTTGGGGGTAATCGTTGATTTTTTGATTTTTTGATAATTTTGCTCATTTTCTTTTATTTTCTTAGGGATTTGCCGGGGGTTTTGAAGCGTTGTACCTATGTCAAATCACTTTCCAATTTCTTATTGACGGTAGTAATAGGCCCCGCACGGTTTCACGGTATCTGGGATAAGGCTTTTTTAAACACGGGATGACGGTATTCGCGGGAAAAAATTACGCGATGACGAGATTTCAGATGACTCACGCTGACGGTTAATGTCAGATTTTTATTTCGGGCCTGGGATAGGACATTTTTGTTCAAAATGCTAGAGGCCATAAAAAGGACAAAGCTAGCCACAATACAAGGTTGCAAAAGTTGAACAAAAAAATGCAAGATAAGCGTTAGAAAGATGCTTTAAACCAAAGAAAGAGCTATGAAAAGAATCTTTGGGGCTTTGCATTTTCAAGTTGCGAAAATATTAGTCACGGTATCGGTGCTTTCGAAAAAGATCACGGGATGACGGGATCTCCTCGTGCTCCACTGAGGGTAGAAAAATGGATCCTACGTGGGAGTTGTTTTTGAAAATTATTCCAAAATTTGCGAGAAATGAATATAACTGAAATTACAAAGGTTTTTCCCAAAATTTTCCAAAAAATACCGATTTTTCTATTTTGATGGACTCCTGGTGGTGAAAAAGGTACCCTGGCAATCCCCGTAGCCTCTTTTGTCGAAATACCTCCACGGATTCCATTTTAAACGTTTATCTAAATCCTTTTAGAGGAGTGCATCTTTTGACAAATATAAACATGATCGCCCTAGTCAAAGGGATAAACCAGATCAATTCATCATCTGCTAAGTAAAAAAATAAATAAATTACTTACTCATCCGTCCCGGGCGTCCCGGGTAAAATATGATATCCAAGTTTGGGCTAATTGAGGAAGACATTTTTGAAGAGTTGTGTCTGCAAAACTTCACAAAAATCACTGAAAAAAATTGTTTGTTCATGCAATGACAAAAAGTTCGCCCATCTCGTATTTTCAATGAGAAAATAAGTCAATTTTTAGTGCAATCTCGTATCAAGAGCAACTTGCACCGCTTTTTGATTTTACTTGGTCGTGGTAAATCAAAATCTAGGCGAACTTTAGGGGAACTTTCACAACATCTAGAAAAAGTCAAATATAAGTTTCTAGCTGATTTTCCACTGGGTACTGAGTACCTGATCGATTCTGTGATAAGATTTTTTTCCTGGTCGGGGATTGAACCCGAATCTCCTCAAAAGGTATCTTAACATTAGACTACCAGGAAATCCCGTTGCCTAGAAAGTATATGGATCAAATCCTTGAATATGGATCTAGAAAATTTCAAACATATAGGATCACTTCATGCCGCATCCACGTGCTGTCGGTCTATAAAAATGAAGTCAGTATATATAAAATAAATATAGTCCTACCAATTAAGTCAAAATTAGTATTTTGCTTCTCGTCGTTGAACGCTCTCTTTTCCCGTTTCAAGTGCTAAAAGTTGGTATCACCTTTAACTGTCCAACTGAAACTACTCACTTTCAGGAACTCTATATTGTTATTGCCGTTGGAAAGAGCATGAGACATCGGACGAACATCAACAAATGTCATATAGGAAAAGTACCGTACCGCCAACTTAAAAAAGAACAAGTTTTTAGAATTTCATTTTTGGTGTAATTTAGAAGTTATAGCAAAAAGGAAGAATTTTCGGCGCAAAGAAACTTTACAGGAGGACTGGGCGGAATTGGTAAAAATTGAAATTTCAAATTGAAATTTTTCCACCATCCCTAACAATTTTAATTCTCGCCAAATTTAAATTTTCTCAAATTTTGCTCAATTTTCCACTATTTAGGTCATAAAAAGGGGGTATTTTAAACATTTTCACATTAATTCTTCCCGCCATCCACAAAATTAAATTAATTAAAAAATTAATTTAAAATTAATTTTCTGGCGATCCGCCAAATTAAATTCCCGCAAAAATTTCTTCCTTTAAAGTATTTCGTTTTTTTCAAGGCGACATCTATCCAAATGTGTTCTGAAAAGAGGAAACGCTTTTAGAACTTCATTTTTGGTGTAATTTGTAGCTAATAAATAAGGCTTGATAGGAATAGAAGTTTCCAGGATAGGAATCCATTGTTTTGGTGCCAAATCAGGCCATAATGCTCAAAATGAGTATCCCAAATTATTCGACGAGACATTTATTCAAACGTGTTCTGAAAAAAGGGCGAACGCTTTTGAGATTTCATTTTTGGTGTAATTTGTAGCTGAGGGAGCGTCTTCAAATATTGTTTCATTTTTAAACGAAAATGAAACGAATGCTTCGTTTATGTTTCGTTTAGCTTTCGTTTCGACTTCGTTTCAGATAATGATGTCTGATTAACTTTAATTACTTTAAAAAAACAAGATAATTGAACTGAAAAAAAGAGAATATTTTGAAACGAATGGTGAAACGAAATAAATTTTTTCTCTGAATTTCATATAATTTCCATGTCATCCAAAGCTTTTTAGAACTTTTAGCAATAGTCTGATTTTGTTACTGCAACAATAGATAGTTCTTACTTCCTCAAAATGCGTAATATTTTTTTCGATGTTTAAAGGGATTCAGTTTCTGAAGTTTCTTGCTTTCAAGCTTAACAAGTTTTCTAATATCTTTTGGCCTTGATTTAAGAATTCTTTTAAACCTGGTTCTGATAAAAAATAAAAATTATGATAGAAGGCTGCGAAAGGAGGATCAAGAAGATCATACTTTCCGACATAACAACCCGAAACACTTTGCAAATTACTTCAATATAATTCATACGGGAATACCGTAGTTAATTACACCTGAGTTGGTAATTAATTACAAATTGATTCGGTAACACCGTCAAGACCTGTTAAAATTGTTGCACTAATTATACCCCTGTTAAGATAGCCCCGAACAATAAGAAAAACATATTTCAGAAAAGTCTAAATCATAAAATACGAAAGCAGACTTTAATTTGGATTGATCTTCAACCAAATCTTTCTGTTGAAAATAAAGTATATGCTTTTGTGAAATTAAACATGAACTCTTTGTCCTATCCGTTTCACAAAATTTTAATTGAGAAATTTCTCTAAACGAAATGAAACGAAAAAGAAAAAACTTAGAGATAATATTAGATAATTATCTCTAAATTAGAGCTAATTATGCATTTCGTTTGAGCTTCGTTTGAACTTCGTTTGAGCTTCGTTTTAATTCGTTTCATAAAACAATTTGAAACGAAAAAATTGAAACAATATTTGGAGACGCTCCCTAATAGATGGAAATTGATAGGAATGGAAGTTTCCAGGATACAATCCGGGCCAAAATATATTGAGAATTTAGCTTATTTCCTCGTTTTTCAAAATTTGGAATTCGGGCGAGAAAGTCGTTTTTGGGCTAATTGATGAATTTATTCGAGTATTTCGATTTGGGTGGGGTTAATTGACTTCCAGGCTATATTCTGAGCCCTGTTGGACCATTCTGGGACTTTTGGATCCTCAGATTCTAAGGTTCTAAGTCTTAAGTCTAATGTTAAAACTCAGAGTTAAAACTCTATTCGTCTAACCTAATTTAGAGCGCTTCCAAAATACTTGTGGTTATAAGATTTCGTGGGAATTTCCCTTTTGTCTCAAATATTATGGCCAGGATTGTCTTTGAAAATAAAAATTGCTGATTTCTGCTCTGCGGGGGGTCTAAAATTACGAGAAAAGCCGAAAAGTTTGAAAAAAAACCTTTTTCTGGCCATTTTGAAGCATTTTCGTCGAGTCAAAATCAGTATTTTGTGAAGATCACTTTTACGGAAATCTAAAAATGCCAATATTTCAGAAAATTTTGAACTTTTACTGAGTTTTTGGCTATTAATTTGAAGAATGGGACATTTTTAACAGGAAAAAATGCCTCTAGTTTGAAATTAGACCCCCAGCAGAGCAGAATTTAGCATTTTCTATTTTTAAAGACAATCCGGGCCAAAATATATTGAGAATTTAGCTTATTTTCTCGTTTTTCAAAATTTGGAATTCGGGCAAGAAAGTCGTTTTTGGGCTAATTGATAAATTTATTCGAGTATTTCGATTTGGGTGGGGTTAATTGACTTCCAGGCTATATTCTGAGCCCTGTTGGACCATTCTGGGACTTTTGGATCCTCAGATTCTAAGGTTCTAAGTCTAAAGTCTAATGTTAAAACTCAGAGTTAAAACTCTATTTGTCTAACCTAATTTAGAGCACTTCCAAAATACTTGTGGTTATAAGATTTCGTGGGAATTTCCCTTTTGTCTCAAATATGGCCAGGATTGTAGGAATCCATTGTTTTGGTGCGAAATCAGGCCATAATGCCCAAAATGAGTATTCCGAGATTTCCAATGAGGCATCTATTCGAACGTGTCCTGAAAAGAGGGAACGCTTTTTGGATTTTATTTGTGGTGTAATTTTAGCTAATAGATGGGGCTTGATAGGAATAGAAGTTTCCAGGATAGGAATCCATTGTTTTGGTGCGAAATCAGGCCATAATGCCCAAAATGAGTATTCCGAGATTTCCAATGAGGCATCTATTCGAACATATTAAAAATTACAAGGTTTGCTTTCTTGTGTCTTGCAAAGCTGTCACCGAGGACTAACCATATTGTAGGAATTGAAGGTTAAGTGGTTGTTAAAAAGGTCTCTAAAATAAACAAGTAAACAAAAAATAAATCTAAAGACGTCCAATCAAAAGCTGCCTTTAAAACTACACAGAAGAACAAAATGTGCTAAAAACTTTGATATATTTACATTTAAAAGCATAAAATCTAGTTTAAGACTCTACTATGCACTGTAGAGCAGAAAGAAAATGAAAGGTCTTAAGAGTCTCTAAAATAAACAAATAATAATATAGAAGATAAGGACATCCAGTCAAAAGCTGCCTTAAACTACACAGAAGAATAAGAGTTAAAAAACTTTGATATATACATATTTACATTTAAAAGCAAAAAATCAAGTCCAAAACTGCACTTTGCACTATAGAGCAGAAAGAAAATGAAACATAAACTATGTTACAACAACCAATACGAGACTGACTAAAGTTTTAGTAAGTATTGAAACTTGGTCCACTTTTACTTTCAATAATAGATTGAATTGCTGCTTTTAACAGGCTTGCATCACTTACAGCAGAAGGAAGAGTAAGGGAGAATTCACAAGTACCACCAACAACTGCATCTGATGAGCGAAATCTAATATATATCTTCTTGCTTGGATAAAGTAAAAACATTTGCTTTGTACCCGAAACATAGAAGAGCAATTTTTGGATCATCAAGTGATCAAAAGATTCCAAAACTTCATTCAGTAGACCAACTTTATCTGCAGGTGTGTTTTTCTCAAAGGACAGCTTATTGATGACATCTTGGGGTGTCAACTTTACATTGGATGGGACAAAGTAACGCTCCATAGAATCTTGATTTTTTGAAACAATGTCAAGAACCCCTAATATTCTCAACCCAGTTCTCAATTGGTCGAGGGATTCTTTCCGTCTCACAAAAACATCGTAAACCACCATCGATTGTATGATCTTGTGTTTTGTAGATTCCTAAGTAAAGAAGAGGAGCTGAAGTTCAAGGTCCAGAAAAATATTGGAAAATTGTATTTTAAGAGTTAACTTCTAAAATCCGTGATCCTTGATTTTTTGAAAGAATGTCAAGAACCCCTAATATTCTCAACCCAGTTCTCAATTGGTCGAGGGATTCTTTCCGTCTCACAAAAACATCGTAAACCATCATCGATTGTATGATCTTGTGTTTTGTAGATTCCTAAGTAAAGAAGAGGAGCTGAAGTTCAAGGTCCAGAAAAATATTGGAAAATTGTATTTTAAGAGTTAACTTCTAAAATGTTTAGACCAACACTGTAAAAATAATAAAATCATCCATTTGGGTGCTAAGATTAGGGTTTCAAAATATCAAACCTGCTTTGTTCGACCACTATTCAGACCGTAACACTTACGTATAACCTTTATATTCAATAATTCACACTTTTTTGCCAACTCAAATCAACCAGATACCTTAACCGTTTGGGCCCATAGAGGGTCATATTCATGATATTCATGATGTAATCTTTTATACGGAAACTACACAAAATAATCCGGAACTAGTGGCAGAATTTGCCACCTAGTCTTTTGTTATTTTGCCACTAGTTCCGGGTTATCTCGGGTGCTTCCGTATAAAAGATTACGTCATGAATATCATGAATAATGACCCCTTTCCATATTTATAGCCATAAAAACTAATTTGGTTGCTTGAGTTATTTCAAATTTTAAGTTTAACGTCCCTAAGTAATACTTATATGGAAGACCATATGTACTTAATTTTTAAGAAGGCAAAAATTGCCCATTTTAAGCATTTTTAGCTTTGAGTCTTATTTAATAACTTAGGAAGTAGACAAGCTTCTTCAAAAGTTTTTTCTGGATTTTGTCAGTACTAAAATTGGCCTCATTTGAGTGGATATTCGTAGTCTAAACTCAACTATTTAATCTCCTCAGATAGCTGCAAAGTTGAAAATTCACGAAAAAAAATTTTTTCAAATAATTTTGTTGCTAGGCAACCTAGGCTGGTTGTCAAGAGAGAAAAATTAAAAATTTTTCGAGTATGTAATCAGACTCCTAAATTTTATATGCTTTCAGAAAATATGTAGTTTTATAGGGTTAGCTCAAACAATGAAAAAGTTATTCTTCATTATATTTACCTACGTGAGGAGTAACCTGAAATTCCAAAATTAATTCCCGGACCCAAAGGGTTAAGGGAAGAAATTTTTGCGGAATTTAATTTCGCGATTTAGGGTGTAATTCATGGGCGAAAATTAATGATTCTGCTCTTCAAAAGATATTGCGAAAATTTGATTAGCGAGGCGCTTATTAGTGGAGGTATGGTAGGATTAACTTGAAAATAAGAAAAAGTCAATTGAGGAACAATTTTGCACTGAAATACTTTTGAAAACAAAAAATACCAGTATTATTGTAGTCTTACAGTGAAAGCACAAGTTTCTTTGATTTCAGATGATATTGCAACCAACTCCTCATCTTGTACCAACTCTTGAAGCCTTTCTGGACTTGCCTCTTGTATCTGAAACAAAGTTTTAAGAGGTTAAACTTTTCTTTAAAATTTTTGAGAACAGGAAGTGCAAATTGCTTATGCTAAGCTGTACTATTTTTGGCATTACATTTTTGTACCCTGACCTTAGTTTTACAGAATTAAAATTCATATATGCCAATTCCTTTTTAGTCAGTTTTAGTACATTGTACTTAATTTAACCATCCCTTAAAAATTTCATATCACCCTTTTAGTACACTGTACTAACATTATTATTGGTATATGATACCACCCTTTTTATAACTTTGGTGTAAAAATTACTCAAAATGTTATGTTAACAAAGCCTTAAATTTTTTTTGAAAATTTTCTGAAAATTCTCAAAATTTTTGAAAAATGAATATGAACATCCCCATATATACCCAAGGATCAAGTGCGCAAAATTTCAGCCAGATCTGACCATTTTTGAAGTCTCCAGGCTGCCCCAAAGTATTTGGGACACACACACACACAGACATTCTCAGATTTTAGCTCAACTGAAGTTGAGAACATTGACAGTCCTAAGCCTACGTACAATTTTTCTCTGGCTTTCTTTGGTATAGGCACTGGCACAGGTACCGGTTCATAGGGGCTACCTAAATTCTTGGGGGGGGGGGGCTAAACCTTGATAGATGCTATGGTTAAGTTAAAAGTACCAAATGATAGTGCTGTCCATATCAGGAGTCAAAATGTATTTTCATCACCTACCTCGTTGATAAAATAGTGGTAAGCTGCATCAACAACACAGTTCAATTGGATAAGAGGCATTGCTTCAGAGATGCTTCCATGGCAAAGGTACCTGTAAGCAGCTTGGCTAAAGAAAGGCAGTCCAGCACTGCCATGAACAATACTATGTGCTACGATTTTTCCGACAACTATGTAAATATCACTCTGTACAGTGTTGGCATCACTTTTGGGAAGAAAATAATGCCCACAAAATGGTCTTCAATCAATTTATCCGCCACCAAGCTATAAAATTGTCTGGTTGGACCTCCTACGTAAATTGCGGTTTGCCCCAAAAATTTGATGCGGAGTGGGGTTTTAGGATTGAAACTTGGACTTTTGTAATAACCGAAGCAGTCATCAAGAATGGTTTCTTCTTTTACAAAAATAGTTTCTCTGTGTCCATTGGGAATACTTGGTACACATGTCTGGTCAGTAGCATGGCTGTCACCAATTGTATTTACTACTTCTTCTAAGTTTGATGAAGCTGTAGTATATTGCTCAATAGTTTGTAGCGATAGGTTAGGGAATATCTCTCTCAAAGTCAAAGAATTAGACATTGAAGATGGCCCAGCCTGTTCAGTGTCAACATCTACTGAGGAAGATGAAGGACCGGGCTGGTCATTGCCAACATCAACTGAAGACAAAGGATCAGACTCCGATGATGATGAATCATCATTTGATAAATCTCTGTCATGTCTTAGAAAGTCTGGAACAGGCAGTTCTTCATCTGAGTCATTGTCAAAGTCATCGAAGTTATAACTGGGCTTTAGTCTAATATAGATTTTTCCAGTTCCAACCATTTTCTTCACTTGGGCAAAATCAAACGAGTAGCTTTCATCAAAGGAAGGTGTGCAGATTCTATTCTGATCCCTCTTCACAAACACAAAGTCACTTTTGGATAGGTTTTGAAGTTTGTATTTGCAAGCCCTGACTATGGTGCTACGGATTTCATCTTCCTTCATTTCACTGTTTAAATCGAAATAAACTTGTTTGGCTGCAATATAAGATTATTGCATCCCATAATCTGGTATCACAGATTCATTGCCATACCAAGGATTTAATACCACCATTTCAAACGGGTAGGACTTAATTAGTTTACGCTTTTTGCCTTTGCCTGAAGTTACACGGTCAGGGTGATTAGGAGCTTGTCTTGTTGGTTCATGTTGTATATTTGGTCGGAATTGATCAATTGCTGATGCGGCAGAACTATTGATGAGGGATCTTGTTCTATTGATTAGTGCTGTTGTATTCGAGCCTCTATTAGGCGTCGGAGTGCTTCTTATTTCTTCTTGTATCACTGCTCTGATTTGCGACATTAAGTTTTCCATTCTTCTAAGAAAAAAATCTTTAATATCTAAAAAAGAAAGCAGATCTATCTAACTGTCGAACGTGTTAACTGCATTGGCTCAACTTCAGTATCTTTTAAGATACTCTCATGCCCAATTGTAAAATTGATAAAATTAACAAATCGGACAATTGTTGAAGTCTCCAGCGTGCCCCAAAGTTTATAGCCTTGTTTTGGGGCTAAAACTTGTAACCACGCCCTTAAAAATCAAAATTTTGAAAAAATGAAAAAAACACCCCCAGGGATTCACCCAAGGAACAAGTGTGCAAAATTTCAGCCAAATCAGACCATTTTTGAAGTCTCCAGCGTGCCCCAAGTTTTGAGGTGATAGACAGACAGACTGACAGACATTCTCAGATTCTAGCTCCACTGAAGTTGAGAACTCATTTAAATTGACCCTCAGGGGCATGCACGAAGTACATTCGTCGAAGAAGAGGTCGGGGGTCAACCTTTCTATTATGTTAGCTTTTGTTCTAAGTTTTGTTTTTAGATCCGAAAGTCTTTCCCAATTATCAACAAAGATTTTTTAATGTCAAATAATTATCAACGAAATTGTCCTGGGTGTGAACAGGAAAAGTTTTAGAAAAATACTGTGCAATGAAAAAGTCTTTATCTTTAGACAAAGGTACACTAAAACCAGCAAAACAGTTGACGAAAGATAGATCTGGACTTATTTCGTATATTCCAGTCTCTTGTTTGTAGTTTTCCTGACTTTATGGTTCTTTGTGAGTTATTTTCTATGTTTTCTTAACTTATTGAATGACTTACCGACAGATCGCCACCGGTGGGAAAAAAGGGGCAAGAGCGCCTCGCTCCGAGGGGGAAGAAAAAAAGAGAAAAGGGGAAAGGGGGGGAGGCAAGAAGGAAAAAACGAGTGTAAAGCGGGCCTTAGGACCCGCGCGAAATTTTTGAAATATGGCTCTATCTACATCTTTCTTATTTTCCAGAAGTTAAGCGGAGTTGGTACAACGAATTTCGCGCTATCAATTTGATGAATTCGTTTATCTATTTTTACTTTAGGCTTTCGATTACTGAGACTTGAGACAATAAATTCCTAATTTGGAGGCATCAAAGTGAAGTTACGCAAGTTAGGCAAACATTGACAGTACATGAAACAGATAAAAATTTAAAGTCGGAAAACGTTAGGCGCAGACGAGAATCGAAATCGCGATATTCTGTTTACGAGAGGAACACTTTACCTCTAAGCTACAAACACTACGCCCTGTACGGACATTCGAAATGTATGATGTTCATTATTCATTCTATGAATATATTGAAAAGAAAGACAATTCGAAGGGATTCATTTTAATGCAAAGAAAAGTATATGAACTCGATTGTAAATTCAGTTATTTCAGTTAATAATTTCGTGTTATGTTATTTTTGGTAATTTTCTCATCAATCTATATATTTGAAGATTTTATATTTATTTATAATCTTAATAGTTATAAAAATGAAAAAAAATTATCTATTTGAGTATAGAGTAACTTTTGATGCACCAACTAGCTTCCACCTGTTATGATGGGTTGGGTTTGAACCAACTATCTTTAAGTACATTTTTACTCAAAAAAATACTATTTCTACCAGCAAATATAATGTAACAAAACAAAACAGTGACTAGCTAATGAAAATCTAATCAAAACTCGTCAACTTATTATACAAAATGAAAAATTTCAGCTTTCACTTTGATAAAGAAAGGAAAACCACTTTTCGACTCCATACATACATTTAAGATCGTTGAGTTATATTCATCGCTTAATTTGCTAGTCGTCACTAAGAACATCATACAAATGATGAACATAACAACCCCCTCTCACAGACCTGGTAGGGTTTTTTCTGCCTCAGTTGGTGTGCAAATAACGGACTGAAACTCAACGGGGATTGGTATTCTCATATTTATTTTGACTGGGAACTTGAATTCCATTGTTTTCGAGACAAAAGAATCAGTGGGGATGAAAAAAATAGTACAATATTTTGCAGTGAGGAATTGCTTATCTGATTATTTTCAGCGGAGACAGAAAATATAGTATAATTTTCCACTGGGAACGATGTTTTGGCAAATTTTTCCAGTGGCAAGGGGTCCGCGAGTCTGTGAGAAGGGGATGTAACATACAAACATATAAATATCTATTTAAATATACCTATGTAAAAATAAAAAAGTTTAAAAACCTTTGTGGGGGATGCTAAAAATCCAAATCAGCAAAGCAAAAATAATCATCAGTCTTGAATTTGGTCCTAGATTTTAAGCCGTCCACTAAAAGTACCATGATACTACATACTATACAAAAATATACAGTTAAAAATATAAACATATAGTTAAAAATATAAAAAATAGGTTCTATATAGGGCATGATGTAGAGCATATACAAAATAATAAAAAATATATGCCACTGTGTGATGCATGTGGGAGAAAATAAAAATAAAAGGCAATGGAAACAACCTTTCATGCTTAAAACCTTATAACCTTGACAATTTGACAGAGAAGAAGTCAACCAACTCACCAAAAACACCAATGTCAATGTAAAACTTCTCGATTTCTTCAATTCAAATTTTTCGCAAGAAGCCCGACTTAGAGATTTAAAAAGTCTCTCCAATCTTGCAAACATTTGACATGGAAAAGGTGTCTCTTTTGAAAAAATCAATAATCAATAAAAAGAACGAAAGAACGTCAGATATAATCCGACAAGCAAGCCAACCACGACATATACGTTTCAATTACTCCAAACGTTCATAATGTCGCTAAAAGATTGTAGTTCGATAAAAATGGGTCGAAGTCACTGTTGTTTTGCAGCATTTTCCTTCTCTTTTTGCTCAGCTAGCCATTCACTGTACGGTCTTTTTCCTTTGTACCAGCCGTGAGTGCCTTTCACCTGTTGCTTGCACATCTGGCATGTATGAGGCTTACGGGTTTTGGCTGGTTCCGGTGCAAGGGTCGGTGGTATGTTGGGTCGCAGAGTTGTCGAAGCTGAATTGAAGGGTGATGCCATACGGAGAAACAATGGATGTAGGCTTGGTTGTGAATGGTAAAGAGGTGACGTTTGTTGGTAAAGGTTTGACTGTGATTGTTGGAAAGGATTTGGTGCTTGGTAGATGTTTGGATAACCTGGCGTGGGAAAAGGAACAAATCGAGGCTGTGGTTGTGCAGAAAATCGAACTTGTGGGATGCTTGGCGGAGCGAAGTATGATGGGATGGACTCTCGTTGTTGTTGTTGAGGTCGTTGAGTTGGTGGCTTTGATTGGGTTGCAGATTCAGCAGGTCTCTTCCGTTTTCGAAATTTGAGCAATCCGGATCGATTTTGTGGTTCGGGAAACGTTGCCGGGGGTAGTGAGCTTTCGACAATCTGGTGGTCTGCTGTTTCCGGTAGATTTGAAGAAACAGCCACTTCGCCTGGCGGGTCTCTACCCTGCATTAAATTGACGATCGATTCGGCTCTTGCCTTGTCTTTCTCCCAGATTCGTAGCGTGTGCTGGTTTATGCAAAAGAGCGTCATTGATGTTTCTTGATACACGGTGCTGTGGTAGATTCTCGACCGGATGTTGTTGTACTCTCTCACGATCCGCTGCCATCGTGATTCAAATTCGCATTGCCCGTTGACTGATTTGTTGCTATTCGTGGTGATCTCGTTGCAAAGATAGATGCATATCGCCTCAACCAGTCTGCTCTTTGATGGGTAAAAAGCGGGACTCGCACCGGTAAGAAAAGCACGTTTCATCTCCACAACTCCAACGTGACTTCCTTCTTTTTTCCTTGCAAACCGACCACGAGCAGGTTTTTTGACGATTGTTTTGTATGTGATGGGGCGTTTGTCATAATCCTCCAGTTCATTGAACAAATTCACGATCTCAATTTTCTCTGCATTTGATACACTGATCCCTTTGACTTTTATAAGGGCTTTGGCCAAACGATCAACCTTACGCCAACCCGGTATTCCTTTGGAATCAATTGCATCATTATCTCCTGCTTCTGTTAGATCTTGTTTGTCGTTTTCTTCATCCTCCGGAGACGGTGGAAGCTCTTCCGGGATCTCTACGTCAGAAGAATCGTCACTTTCCACTCCTGAATCCAAGTTGACTCCATCGTCGATGTTGTTGTCGATATAACCCTCGTCGAACCGTTGGACACGAACTGCTGACAAGGTTCCTTCAGCTTGGGCTTTATCGAGTGCATCAACTACGTTTTGGCGAAACAGATACTCCATACCAAAGATCTCATCAGATAGTTTGGGTGGGGGTCTCTCTTCGTTGAATCTTTCCCCATGCACCTCAAGGTGGAGCAGATTGAACTTTTCAACCAACTTGGAGTCAAAGCAACGCATCTCATCCTTAGTTCCATCGATAGCATTTCTTCTCAAGGTGTTCCACCGAGCAAGTCCATCGAGAAGATATGCTTGAAAGTTGACAGCATTGGCACTAGTGCCAGGTATGAAGTTGCGTAGATGGTGGTGGAAAGACTCTAGCGAAGTGCTGCCGCGGGCGCAAAGATAGACTGGCAGCTTGACACCTCCCTTCTCTAGTGACCCTGTCTGTGTGTAGAGTTGGAAGCCATCAGGATCTTGGATGCACTTCACGTGACGCCTCTGCTCTTCCCAGACATCAACGATGGTTGCTTTGAACAAAGGGACACCCAGAGAGTCAGTGGCACCAGTCATGGAAAGGATCAGGTTCTCTATCATCTCGATTGTTTTTTCTGCACCCCGAGTTCGTCGTTTACAATACCGTGCCATTTCTCCTGAGTTGATTGCTTTCTTCACAGCACTGAGGGTTGGGTTTTGGACGTCTTCATTGATCAGCTCTGCTCTCTTGGCTTTGAGAAGATTGTCGTAGTCCTTCTCATCCCACTCAAAAATGCATCCAGACAGCCTCATCAGAAAGAGACCATACAGTGGATGCGATTCCGAGGTACATCCTTCTGTGAACCGCCTCATAAAATGCCAAATGTCAAGGCAGACAATGAGTGTCCACAAGTAAAAAAGCTGTTGGAATTTTGATGGACCAGAGTCGCTACAGCAATCACGATCTGTGTAGATGATTTTCGGAGGTTCAACTTTGCCATCAGAAAAGCGTTTCATCAAACCGTCAGCCATCGGCTTCAATGCTTTGTTTGACTCTGCAGTGGTAACCACGCATTGGAGAATCCCACCAAGCTCATTTCCAACGTTAGTGACCCAGCGTGCAGTGCCCTTGGCATCCCCAGCTAACTTACTCAATATTTTGTTGGTAGAATCAATTTTGATAACACGACCAAATGTCATCACAGCCTTGATTTGAGGCAGCCGTGTAAAAACATCGCGGACATAAGCAGCCAAAAACCATTGGGCACGAGGAAGATCTGGGCAGGATGGTGCAATGTCGTAGGTTTGAGGTGGCTGTTGGAGAAGGCTTGTTGCTTTTTTGTGACCTTTCACTGCTAACCCATTATCCGTCGCTCGGGGACATTTACGTTGTTTAGTCGTTGTTCATCGACGGTAGACGTCGAAAGCCCGTTGTTACCCGTCGATGATCAACGGATACAAAGTTCACTTTTTGCAATCAACACTAAATCGATGGGTTAGTGTTGGTGAACAACGGCCTTTCTCAAAGCTTTTCTTAGTCTGTCGTTCACCCGTTGTTCGAGTGTCGGTGAACAACGCTAGTCTCGAAGCTTTTTCCCTCTGTCGTTCACCTGTTGATTGAGCGTCGGTGAACAACGGCCTTTCTCAAAGCTTTTCTTAGTCTGTCGTTCACCCGTTGTTCGAGTGTCGGTGAACAACGCTAGTCTCGAAGCTTTTTCCCTCTGTCGTTCACCCGTTGTTCGAGCGTTGGTGAACAACGGTCTTTTTTAAAATGATTTTTAGCGTTGTTCACTCGTTGTTTGTGGTGTCGATGAACAACGGGCAATTTAAAGCTTTTTCCCCACCGTTGTTCATCCGTTGTTTGAATGTTGGTGAGCAACGGGACTTTCTATGTTAATTTTTTCACATTATTCAATCGTTGTTTGACTGTTGGTGAGGAAAGGGTTTTTCCAAAACTTCTTTTCAACCTTTGTTCATGTGTTGTTTTAAAAGTATCTGGAATTGAACGGCCGAAAAAACGAAAAAATAGTCACTCTCTCATTAGAGCCTAAAAGCGAAATAAACAAATTCATAATTTTTTTATCGCCGATTTCTTCAACTCGAAAGCGAATGGGAAATCTAATTTTGTTTGAATTGCACATCCCTTAAAGGCCTCCATAATGAATTCTTGATATTTGCCATGTATGAAAATAGTTTTCTGCCTGATGTAACCAACTATGGCATGGTATACATTTTCTGTTAGGCCAACTATTCCTGAATCTGAAAATTTAAAAATCGTTATATAAAAGTTCGATGAAGAAGAAAATGAAGACTTTTGCGAAGAAGAGTGTTTCAACCTTGAAATGAACTTAAAATAAACTGTAGATTGTTCATCGATAGACTGGTTTTTATTTATCGACAAGGAAGTTTTATCGATAATTATATCGCTATAGGATAGCGATAAAATTTATCGTTGGAAAGTCTGTATCGATAACGTTTATAGAAGAAGGCGAGTTGATATTATGGTTTCGTAGATCAACCAGCTAAAAATGACACAATGAGACAGGGGTATAAATCAAGGTCATCTAATGCGTTCTTGTTGTCTAAATAACGCTAGAAGGATTCGGAACACATCTTTTGTGAAAAACATCTTAAAAGTATATATGAAAAAAATTATCCTCGATTTCTGAACTCGTCCAAGCATAAAGTTATAATAATTTTAGGGGGCGAATAATGCGATGAAGGCTCTAGACATCAGAACATGTCATTTGTATGAAAAAATTAATGGTCATGCTATGTGGAAGATAAGAACATATTTTTTAATAAATTGCTTCGCTTGGCTTCGCTGGCTGCTTTATCTACCCTGAGTATCAGAGGTTAAGTTTTCAAAGAATATATTAACCTCTGAAGACCAATAATAGAAATTTTATCGCGCATGTGTCAATCTAATAACTGTAGAAAGAATCAAAGATGAAGAGCAAACATTACCTTATTAATGTCTAGCAGACTGTATCAGTATGCAGTTTACTATTTACGAATTCCCCAGAAACCTCCAAGTGTAATTGAAGTGAGTTTCGTTCGAAAGAAATCTTTTACATGATCCCCAAACACCTTTTTATGCAATGAGTGTCTGGTGCCCCAAATGTATAACAGTGATTACTAAACTATCAATTATGGAAATGTCACTTTAATTGAATCGAAATAATAGACAGACTTTATGTTATGATTCTCTATCACTGACTCTTTTTAAAAAGCTTTGATGATATTTTTTAGTTGTGTTTTCAACGGCGGGAATAAAAATATCAACTTTGAACTTCATCCAAGATCTTGGATGGTCGTCGTGGTTACTTTTGTCTTCGTTGATTGCGCGCTGAATAGAATCTCTATTCGTCGGCACAGCGTCGATATATGATTTCGACCTGTGCTTTTCACGGTATGCTTTATCGGCTATGGCATTGTTGAATCACGGCTTTTGCGTGTTTAATGACATTGTTATGTCTTCTTTCGAGAAGAGAAAACGATGCAAGCTTGTCAATCAATTAATTTCGCAAACTTTCAAGGAAAAGGAAAAGAGACGTGATATCCGATTTAGCTAAGAAGTTTTCTTTGCAAATTTGGGTCTCAGTGAACTGGCAAGAACGGTTTTTCAGATCGCTTTGACAACTAGTTCATATTTTATGGTCATTATTTTATTGATTTTTGGACTTTGGCGGATTGGGCGAATACAGATAGCTGTGGCTGAAATGAATGAGGAATTCTTTAGTTTTTTTTCGAATGAATTTGTTAAAATGAATTTGTAGGCAAGTCAAGAAGTTTCAAAAAGTTTAGTCAAACATTTCAAAAAGTTATAGGAAAAATTCTAGGCAAAAAATAGGGTCAAAGTGAAATTTCAATCCTTCGAAAACGCTACACATACCATAGTAAAAACGATAATCAGTGAAAGATCGAGAAACGCTTTTCTTAGAGCGTGGGAAATTTCTATTAGTATTACATATTTGACTGTATTGGAATGTTTCTTTTTCTTTTAAATGTTGCAAGAAAGAAAAAGAAAAGTTGCTCATAGTAGCGGCGTATTTGATCTTTTTGATTTGATGACGCTGATTGTCTTTTTTTTCTCCGTAGAGAGCAGAACTGGGGGATATAAGTGCAAAAGTATAGAAGATGATGTAATGAAATACGCAAATTCAAATAAAAGAGAGAATCAAACATCATCTAATTTTGGTCATTTAAACCACCATTAACCAACAATTCAAACGAGCTAGACCACCTTGGTTTAGCGTTAGCGTTTTTAAAACTAAAAAACATAGAGAAAAACTCTCGAACGGGAATTTTATACACAATACCCATGCTGAAGTCAGCGAAACTCAAGGGGATTAACGCATGGTCAAAATTCTTGTAAAGATACAAATAATTTTTAGAAATTCATTTAGTACTCAAAAGAAGCGAATAATGAGTAGAAAAGGTTTAGTCTAGGGTACAAATTTTACGAAATTCTTTCTACTACTTTTTCGTTCTACTATTGAATTATTTAAATTCTTGTAGATGATCATCCCAAGTCCTGGAAGTCTTGCACTCCAAAGGCTTTCCATATGATAATTTTGAGTTTTATGAAGATTAAGTTTCAACCACTTCATGAAATGTAGAGAAATAAAAAAACTCGATTATTTTCGAATATTTTGATTATTTTCGAATATTTTTGACGAACGAAGGAGTTTTGGAAAAACCCTTTCCTCACCAACAGTCAAACAACGATTGAATAATGTGAAAAAATTAACATAGAAAGTCCCGTTGCTCACCAACATTCAAACAACGGATGAACAACAATGGGGAAAAAACTTTAAATTGCCCGTTGTTCATCGACACCACAAACAACGAGTGAACAACGCTAAAAATCATTTTAAAAAAGACTGTTGTTCACCGACGCTCGAACAACGGGTGAACGACAGACTTAGAAAAGCTTTGAGAATAACCGTTGTTCACCGACGCTCAATCAACAGGTGAACGACAGAGGGAAAAAGCTTCGAGACTAGCGTTGTTCACCGACACTCGAACAACGGGTGAACGACAGACTAAGAAAAGCTTTGAGAAAGGCCGTTGTTCACCAACACTAACCCATCGATTTAGTGTTGATTGCAAAAAGTGAACTTTGTATCCGTTGATCATCGACGGGTAACAACGGGCTTTCGACGTCTACCGTCGATGAACAACGACTAAACAACGCAAATGTCCGGATAATGACGGATAATGGGTTAGCAGTGTTTGCAATCGTGCATATAATTGATGTTCGTCTTCATCCATGCTTCGATATGCACCTCTTTCAGTGAATTGGCGAATGCTGTTGGTGTGTTGCCAAGAGTGCGGGATTTCAAAAATGTGACCACTGCCTGATCAACTGAATACTTCAGTGTGAGGAGGGCTGGAAATTTCACTCGAATACCAATAGGGAGCTGATCGAGAATTCTTCTGTCCCAAGAATTTGCATGAACATTACAACTACGACACTCCATGTACTCTGTAGCCAGGTAGTACCAACCAGAAATATCAAGAACCTTTCTAATTTTTGGATACAATCCTTTAGAAGTTAAGCTTTTCCTACAACTAGGGCACAAAAAATCCCAATTGTAAGCACGTCTGGGTACCCAAAGACACAAACGACGACGAAAGTATTGAACAGCTTCTGGTTTCAACAGAACGGTGCTGTTATTACTTTTGGACTTCCTGGCGGGTGGGTTATACCACAATCTAACAGGATTCGATAAAACGGATCTCTTCCCCTGCCTTTCATCAAAAACAATACGACCGATCCACTGCTGGTCAGCCAGGTTCAGATAATTTCTCCAGCTTTCAGGCATTCTCAAAGCGAAATCTTCATCAGTCTGCATGTATATAATGCAAAATTATATGAGAGATCATCGAAAGAACTATGTATCCAACATTTAACATGACAACACAAAACAACAGTTACTCTTGACAACAAAAATCCTCAAAACACAATCAAACACAAACTCATGTGCGACTGAGTAACAATCAAGTATCATGGTTACTTGATGAATACACCAAATTATAAACAAACAATCAAGCAAATAACATATTTTTGAAGCTATCAGTAATAATTCTGCTACAATTAAACACACTCACACCAGTCTTATGTCCAAAAATAAAAATTTCCAGATTTTCCAGATTTTAACCTTTCCAAGCCGCTAACTTTTTTGAAAAAGGCTAAAAAGTTCATCATTTTTTTCTGGAAATTTATTCTTTCAAAGGACATTTTTTGACCATAACAAATATGATTCAGGTATCAACTTTGGTATCGTTGGAAAGCTCTTTCTCTCAGCTACAAAAAATAGCGGATTTTTTCTCTCTGAATTTCAAGTGGTCAGGAGTTATGACCAAAAGACTGTGTATTGGTAAAATGACCTTTTCAAGACGTATATATACGCCTTTCGCCTTCTAAGGGTTAAAATGTCATTAAAGGACAAATCTGATATAACAAAAAACTAGTATTTGATATTTCACATAATCCTCATCTTATTAGCTTGCATCATTCAAATAATTTATATTGACGGGAAAAAATCTTTGCAATGTAGTTAAATTTTGTGCTTGCTGGGCAAAATTCTACTTATGATATCAAATTGCTACTTTCTTAATAAAAGCACAAGCTCCTCAAAATTTACTTTCTGCAATAATATTTTCCTTTAAATTGTTTTTTTTCCTATAACATCCAAATTAACTAAATCCTAAGAAGGAGATATGCAAGGGGAAGACCTTTTATAAAACAGTCATAAAGATTTCATGAATCAAAATAATTAAACTTACACTTTGGGATTGAAGACCAGTTTGAGTCGTATGTGTCGCTTGACTTTGTTGGAGATTGGCTTGACCCTGTAAAAACAAATTCTTTGATATAAAGAACCTTTAAAGTAAACTTTTACTGTATGTTGTAGTAAAAATATTCCAGTTTCTAAATTTAGCCATCCTTATTACTTTATTTACACGTCACTAATGCAACAAAATTTCAACTATCAAGATTACAGCAATCGTAAAAAACAGCTACACTTACTCAAAAGACTTACTAAAAATAATTTGCAAAGTTTGCTTTATTGATAGAAGATATCATCAAAATAAACAAGATTGTATTCAAATAAAACCATTGAAAACATCATTTATTTTTTTATATTATCTCAAAATAAAACGTACTTGAGATTGCTTAATTGGACTTGTCGCTAGTTGATCATGACTTGACAAAGTAGATGATGATGATGTGGAATCAGTTTGAGGCTGTAGAAAAATTGAAAATATCTCAAAATATAAGGAACACAAGCGAAAGTAGAAAGAAAGTTAATGAGAATTTAAGTTAAAATCCTACATAAAATTTCATTAAGACAATTCTTCAGTCCCAAAAAATAAACCAAACTTACACTGAACGTTTGAGGTACATGTGAGAATCGCGAAGTGGATGTAAAAGTTTTCAATGAATGAGTATCGCTTGGTTTTGAATTGGTTTGACTCTGTAGAGAACAAAATATGTTTAGGAAAATATGAAGATTAAGAAATATATGAATATATCAAAACAATTGAATGTAAAAAAAAACAAAAAAACACTTACACCTAACGTGTGAGATACATTTAAAAGATGTGACGTTGACGTAGACGTTGATGGTTGATTTTTTTGTTGTGAATTGGTTTGACTCTGTAAAAAAGAAATCTATTCAAAATTATAGGTTATTTAAAAATATGAGAAAAAGTGAGGAGTAATAACCACAAAAAAATTCAGCCAGCAGAAATTAAAATGAGGAAATCAGTTATGTAATTATTGCAAAATCTAAGATTTCATAATAAAATAAACGACAAAGTTTTATTTTTCATTCTTTTTGTGGTTGTTGTTTAATTTCTTATTTTTTGGAATGACAAAATCGAATTTGAGTCAAATTTCATACCTTTGAGTTGTGATATCCACAAATACAAACAATTTTTGTATTAAATATACCAATCTTTTGGTTTGAAGAATGAGCTGGACAACCTTTGACCCTTTCCAATTCAGCCTTTCGCTCCTTGCTTTTTGGATGAGTTCCAGTGCCAAATCTAAACTTATGATCAGCAAAATCTTCAAGTCTCTTCTTCCACTGTGAATTAGACAATCCTTCTTTTGGCATGACTTATAATTATATTGAATTTCCAATTATTTCTTTATACTGTAGCATTGCTAAAAAATGTATGATATATATTAGAAAATGATGTCATACAATCATTTCTAAATCATAATTGGCCAAAATAACACAATAATTATTTGATGTGTCATGTCCATAATTTCTATGGTTGTTTAGTTACAGAAAGTAATAAACTTGATCTCGCAGATATTAAATCATTCACTGGAATTAAATAAATAAATGATGGACTTATAACTGATATTAATTTGATATGCCAGACACTCTATAGAATCTATTATGGGAAAGATTGATGAGTATTCAATGAATCAATTATCAATCCCGATAACAGTCAGGGAAATCCCTCAATTGCGGTAGTAATTTTTTACTGCAATTGCGGTATAAACGTCACTTTTACATTTTTCATATAGCGCAATTGCAGTATATTCAAGATAATAGAATTCAAGATTCCAGGAGAAAACACGCAATTTTTGTACATATGATCATATCTTTTTAATGCACAGAAAAAATATTTTTTCAGTAGATTAGATTCGTTTAATAAAGAAAAGCTCTCTTCTCATACAATTTTTTACAGTTGATGTTTGTTCATCTTTTTCGACCAGCACTATATGTAGCCGTTATAAGCCTTTGTAGGCTAACCACAAATGAAAACTACTGCAACTGCAGTATACCGCAATTGAATGACAATTAATTACTCCAGCAGGAATCTTTGTAAATGATAACGTCATATAATTTGTTTTTTACAACACAGCTGTTAACTAGGTAAGAGATCATTTATTCCGTTTGTACCGTCATGTTCTTTCATATGACTATTACTTATTGATCCTTACCTTCCAGATCATCAATCCTATAAAGTATATCCATGTGACCACCTGTGATACGTAATCGATTGATACAAAATGTAATCCATAAACAATCTACTTATTATAACATCAATTGTAAAATTCATAAACTTGATCCAGGTGCAATATGTCAATCAAACAGTCCGATTACCAAACCAAATCTAACAGTTATCAAACCAAGAAATTTTGGAAAAATGATGATTGTTCGATTGATCTGGCCGATGTTCGATCACGATTAGATCATAGTTTGATAGGTTCCACCGTAGTTAAACATTCATTCAAGCACTTAAATGCTCGTCGAACAACATTGAACAGTTTTTTTAATCAATCAAATTAATCCAGTAAAAGTTCATACTGTTTGATTCAGTTCGATACCTATCGTTCAATTGTCAATTAAGTTCGATTGAGTTTGATGGTTCAATTAAGAAAATCAAAGGTTGGGTTCACATCCCCTGGCTTGGTGAGTAATCAATATCAACAAAATTGGGATCATAAGCTACCTACAGCTGACAGCAGTCTGGCAGTATATGATTACAAAAATTGAGATGTGAAGCAAGATTACGTATTCATTCATTCAAGCCTCCTAGAGACTTTGACTTGACCAACCAACCAACCCCATGGATTATTTACCAGTAATAGCTGGTATCAAATGCTGGTATCTTGATATTAAAGGAACAACTAGAGAAATCAATCCATTCAAAGAAATTAGGTCTTTAAAATTTAAAAAAAGTTAACCATAACTTTGGCTGCTTTATCCAGTGAAAAGTTAGAAAAATGCACCATTAAAGAGCCAAGTATCGATCTAGACATTAAAGGGAACAACAAAGAAGCTTTCAAATGTCCAATTTGAAGCAATATCCAAGAATTTGTAGCCAAAAAAAGTTAAAAAAACTGCTCAGTGTAAAAGAAATTTCCAGCGCATTCCTTCGCTTGAGGTAGCCATTTTGTTTGTTTCGAAAAAATTTCTGGCCGTGAAAATGAACCAATTAGAATCAGGCTAGGCGGACCAATCAGATCTGATTAAAATCAGAAAATCAGACTTCCTATTGTTAAAAATCAGAAATTGCTATTGTTAAAATCTGATTTCAGGCTGATTTAAACAAAAGAAAATTCTGATTTCTGATTTGAACAATAGACCCGGTTTGCGAGACACTCTTTCTTAAGAAAGTGGGATTCGAACCCACTAAATGCAAAGTTCCGATGTTTTGAAACCCAACGCCTTATCCACTGCGCCACGGATTCATGCCAGCCCAGCATAGCGATTCTGACGGCTATTTATATGTACAAACTGCAGACCAGACGGTATTAAGAAAATCACAAAAGAGTGCTTGTTTCGAGCTCCAACCCTAACCCTAACTGATAAGAACCCAATTCCTAGCCATTCTGATATGTAACTACACCCAAACCACACCCATTTCCAACCCTACCAGGTCGCCTGCAGGTCCTGACACTATTCCCGCATACCGGATCCGAAAAATAGATACATGTCTTTTGTCTTTATGAAGAAGCCTTCACCAAAAACAGTTAGGGTCTTTGAAAAGATTATGGGATCTTCTATCTTATCAGCAAATTAAGAAACTCTCACCTGTTGATACAGGTTGATAGAGCTCTGAATTTTTACTTAAAGAAAAATGTCCACAGAACGGGTAAACAGATCACTTTGTCAGACAATAACTTCAGCTGTGTTGCTCGATATAAAAGGATTTTATTCCCAAAATTGCAAAGTTAGTAAACAAAGTGCTATAAAAGTTTTTCGTCCACCAAACAGGTCACAGACTCTAACCAAGCTGCGCGAAAAATCAATATCCCAAAAAAGTACATCCGGCTTCCCAAAGTTTCCCTTTGGACCACAATTAAAGTTCGACGAATTTTACTAATCAAACTTTTCAACTTTTCGTAAAATTGTGAGAGTTCGTTTAGGTTCGATCAAGCTGTCAAGTTCGAGAAGGTTAGATTACATTCGATTAGTTCGATTGAAGACATTCCAACCTAATCGAACTCATCAATTCCAAACTAATCAAACTGCACTTCTAACAAAAATTGTGAGTGTTCGATAAGGTTCGATGTGGTTCGGCCATCGAACTCTAATTGTTCGATGAGTTCGGATATCAGATAAATGGGTCTGGTTTGGAATGTCAGATATCCACAGTGAGCTGCAAATTTCACAGTCTCAGCAGAGAAAAAAGTTGACTATTCCTTTGTGGAGCGTTGCACTAAGTCCTTCAGTCAAATAAAGACAGGAAACCACGATTAATAAACTTTCATGATTCAGATGGAATATCTCAAAAATAGATGAAGAAACTTTTTCACAGGAGCTAAATTCTTAAACTTACAGACACGAGATGGCAAATAAACTTCTACTGATGGTTTAGTGCGATCAGGAGAACAACAAGTCGACAGATTGAATAGATAACAAGGGAAGCAAACACAATTCATAGTTACACACACTTGACATCATCTTCATTTTCCTCAGAGGAGAGAGATTGACCATGTTCATTCAAAAATGATATTGAAAAAATGTATATTCTGAAGACCAGAGAACCAGATTTATGATAAGATTCACAACGGGGACACGGTTTTAAGCAAATTTACAGACCATATGTGCTCAAGGGTTCCCCGTATGGCCTTTTTTTAACGAATGATTTTTTCTCCATCGATGACCTTCTTTTTATTCGTCGAGCACACCCGAAGAACGAGAATAATTCGATGGAGATAAAAATTTTGAGTATATTATCAATAATAACTCATAAATATTTTGAAGGAATATTGCTACCAAAAAACTACCACACTCATTGTCAGAGAAAACCTCATGACAAATTTTGACTCTGGGTCAATTTTGATTTAGGAAATATTTCACTTTTTGGTACTGCGCAAGCGTGCGCATGCGCAGGGTAAGAAAATCGGGCTTTTGGAAGAAATCTTTTTTTAAACAAAGATTTGTGTTGTGCGGAACGGGAATTCGGCTAATTAGCATCGAAGTTGTTCATTTTCTGCTTTTCTTTTCCCTGTGCGGTCGTCCGGTCGCGGCACGTCGAACCGGGTTCTCGCCCAACTTCTGATTCTGTGTTAGTCAGCTTTTTTTTTTTTTTTCAGTATTTGTGTGAGATGTTGTTTGCTAAAATGTTTGTTTCACTTGTAGTGTATGTGGGATTGCAGTGTGTCTTTTTGCCCTTGTGTACTGTATTTTGTTGTAGTGTCTGTTATTTGTTTGGAAACTGCTGGTCGGTTCTGTTATGTTTTCTGAAGGCAACTGAGTGTGGGCCCTTAAATACGTGGAAAGTCAATATGCCAGTCCCAAGTCTGGGACTTCGGGTTTGTGTTGTGTGTCTGCATGTTTTTTGATATATTTGTGTATTTGTTTTGTGTTTGTCCCCATTTTGTATGTATTCTGATAAGCTTGTATTAATGATTGGACAGAAGTGTGTTTGTCAGAAATTTTTGCAATTCATTGTTTCTCCAATTTTACTTTTCTTCTATCATCTTCATTTGGATTAGGCTTTTATTTCACATACCACTATTTAAATTCCCTTTGACTTTCTGCAAAAATAACAAAAAAATCGTAAATATACATAATTAACAAAAATATTTTTCACTTATTTCGTTTTTGTCAGTTTGATACTTTTCTTTTTCTACAATGACAGATATTACATATCTTCGCTATATATATAGTCAAAGAAATATTGAACCTTCAATATTCAAAAAGTTTAATAAACAAAAAGAGACAAAACAATACCAACTAGAGGACACAACAACGCAACTTGCTCAGGATGAATATTCATAAAATGGAAAACAGGTGTGTGATATCAAATGATGGCGAAAGATCTAAACTATTTGTACATAATTCTGATGGAACAGAAAAACAGAAGTGGGACAATGGTATATTCTTCGGAAGTATCTCAAAAGCCAACATGTACAGCATGATCTTAAACGACGAAAAGGAAAATACTCAATATGAATCAATTAAACATATTCAAAGAAAACACAAACTCTGTTCTTCAGGTTTCAACCTACGTAGGATTTCGGCCATTTTCGAAAATATCTTTCCAAATGATGTTAACAGGGTAATGGAGGTAGGCCTAGCAATGTCGATCAGGCATGACCAAAAATTAATGTGTTTCTTTTGAATTATTAAAACGCACACTAAAGTAGAAAAACTTTCATACTATATATATATTTGCCTAGTACATCAGGATATGCGAGGATGTCCCCTGCCTGGTGTCTAGTGCAGTCGGCTCCAAAGGAGTCTAGGGTGTTTACACCTTTGTTGATTCATATTTGGACCTACCTCGGAGGTTTTATAAATTAACCGATGTCTGTCGCCGTCCGTTCGTCCGTCTGTTACCAGCTTTTCTCAGGATTGACTCATTAGTTTTTTCTGACTTTTGGCCCAATGATGCAAAATGGCAATACCCAAAATTATTTTCTAGAAAAATTTTTCTCCGCCGGCCGAAAATGCCAGAAATATGCCGTAAATCGCCGTTTTTCTGGATTGTCATTCGACTTTTTCCTTATAATTGGTTATATTTTCATTCAAAAACATTATTACTAGCAATGCCCAACATCACGCATGTTTTAATTTTCAATAAAATTGATTTTTGAAGCCGAAAACATGTAAATCGCCGAAACAACCTATTTTTGCCGGAAAGATAGTATTTCTCGAGCTGTACTTTATATTTTTTTATGAAATTTTGCACACTGACGCAAAATGACAATAGCTTAAATGTGCCATCGCGAAAGCGTATGAAAAAAATTTTTCCGAAGCTGGAAAAACCGGTTACTTGGCATTTTTTCGAGATTTTGTCATTCGTTTTCTCGATTTTTATGCTCAAAGACGCGTATTAGCAATGTCCAAAAATGACCGAGTTCGATTTTTGAGAATTTTTTGGCAGAGATCTTTTGGCAGAAAACCCATGTTCTGAGCACTTGCATAAACGTTTGGGCGGAAGAAGCATTCCTCTATCACATTGACTCCTTATTGAATGTCGTTTAAGGCCTATGAACATTCTTTGCCCACCCTCTTTAACACAAACTAGTTAAAGGCGCAATGTAATCACTCACCTTCCTCTTCAGAGAGTAGGCCCAAAGTTTTCTGGTTTTTTTACAAACCTTGGTACATCAAAAGAGTAAAAATGCATTTTAGGTTTGATATTTTTGTGTGGAAACAATGGGGGATATTTCTTACAGAAGTCTTCACACATTTGGACAACTTTTGACACTTCTTTTGGTGTCAAAAACGCTTTGCAAACAAAAGATTCCTAGGCTTTAAAAAATATTGAATATGTCTTCAAATTTTGCCTTTTCTTGAGGATAATCAACTAAAATTTTGTAAAGGTGTGAATATTTTTCAAGAATTATTTGGCAATGATTTCCCACAAAAATGCTACCATGATTGGCGATCCACTTTCATATCATCCAAGGTTTTAATCAAATTTTTTTGAATAGGCCCCATAACTTTGCTTTCTTCTTCCTTTTTAGCATAAGTTCATTCAAAATGTCTTGTTCCTTATTTGCAAGAGAATTGAGATCAATATCAAATGTTTCTCTCTTTCTTTGGATGAATTCAACAATGTCCTCAGTCTTGGTCATATTTTGACAAATTAATTAAGAATATTCAGAGATTTCCTCATAATCACCAACACCACTTTTCACATTTTTCACATTGTATCATCTTCCTGTCAAAATCATGAATAGTTACAAGGCATAGTGGGAATAACAATCATCTTTCTGCTTGGGTGGTTTTCTTTTTTTGATGAATCTTTAACATGCTTATTCAGCTTTTGGCGAGACGGATCTTCCTCGACCAAATAGATTCTATCTTCAATATTTTTCAAATCAATAATACTCGAAGACAGTGCCATCATTTGTTCTCGATGTGTCAAAAGATCATTAGAGAGTTTTTTAATTTTAAGTGTAAGCTGAGCTTTGTCATTTTTCTTGACTTTTAAATGAGCACGGTCTTTTTCATATATTTCAATGCAACAATTTTCAAGATCATTAAATAATTCAAGTACAATACCTAAACGAATATGTAAATAGCAGGTACAATATCAGTCACCTATATTAATAGGAAAGATCATACTCCTGATTACAGAATTATGTTGACACCCGCTCTTATTTCTATTTCTGTGATTTCTGTCATCAACTACATTTTCCGCAAAATTAAGATTGTGATATTTTTCGTCCCTAAGTGCAATTTTGCATTTTTCATCATGTGTTTTTTTCCCATGATTTTGTAAATGTTCTAAAGTGACAAGGTCAGTAAGCGATGGAAATGTTGCACTTTGACCTTGATGGCCGAGACAAAGGGATATAAAGTCATAATCACCTCCTAAAAAAATTTGAACAGGCTTGCCATTGATCAACCTAAAATCTGGGTCTTGAAGTTTCAATATTTCATAGTGGTAGGTAAACATTTTGGATGTGTTCTCGGTGTTATCAGGGGCTTGAAATAAAAGATACGTGTGAACATTATCTCTCATCCAGAATTTTCATCGTTTATTATTTCAAAGTGAAATTTGGTGCTTGTGCCACCTTTGTCACCACAAAATAAAATCCAAATTTTACCGTCGAACTCATCATTATTGCGAAAATTCTTTATGTTCATGATTTCTGAGTTTATGAAAGGTATCAATTCTTTGATTTTAACATAAGGTCTCTCTTTGAAAATGTTTTCATCAATTTTTCCAAATTTAAATTTTGTGGTTCCAAACTCTGTGTTACTTTCGTTTAGATGGCCTAATAGCTTTTCTTGCTCTTTCCGAATTTTATCTTCAGAATTTTGAAGTAAAGTCCTAAGATCCTAAGATGTGTCTTTTTGTGAGAAAAATCATTTGGGTAGCTTCAGAGATTGACAATTTTTTTTCCGACTGAATGTTGAGACCAGCCAATTCGGCAGCATTTAGTACTCTCTTTTTTTTTCATGCAAAACATCTAAGCAAGAAATCTTTCGGCATCTTTTTCATCATCTGAATTGACAAAGTTGTTCATGATGTCCCAAACTATTGACGCTCTATTCCTTTTTGTCTTTTTTTTATTTTGTGACTGCTAAAAATTGGTACTTGAACAAAATTAATTTTCTTTTTCTTTTTCCTTTTTTCGCCTAAAAATATATATCCACTTCTGATCCGAGACTTTTTTTCTTTTTTGTTTCTGTTTTCTACTTTATCGGCCCGTTCACCTTCAGATTCTCTGCTTTCACCGCCCACAATTTTATCAACCAAAACCACCTCATTAGACAAACTACCAGACACATCTGTCATGGTTTTAGCATTTCTTTTTTTCTCTCCCAAATTATTCTTCTTTTTTAGCCTTTTAATTACCCCAACAGTACCAGCATATTTTCTGTTAAAAGATTTTTTTCTTTATCTATTTTAGAATAAAGTTTTTTTTAACTTTGAGAACTTTTTGGAGGCTGATTTTTCTGAACGTCTCAATTCTATTGTTTCTGCTTTCAAGTTAATGTTTTCTTTTTCATATGCTTGAGCTTTACTTTCAAAATGAGCTCTATGAGCTTCTAGTTGAGTGCATCTGTTTCGTAAAATTGGCTCTCTATTTTCTCGCTGAAACTTTTTCTGACATCAGGTGGTCTCGTTTTTTTTCCAGAACCTAAATTAGAATTTTGAATTGAGGATATTTTCCTCTTAATTGACTTCTCGTCAGCACTTGTCCATGCATTAGAGAAGAGAGAATATATTTCAACCTCATATTAAGATATTTACCTTCTTCTCGTTTCCCTCCCAATTTTGATAGAGATGATATACTATACCAACTGTTATTTTTGAGACATCCACGAACGGAAATGCATCAAAGCCATCGACTAGCCAACAGTCTTCATATCCAAGAGAATCTAATAACAACATTTTGATTATATCATAAAGTCACAATCAGGACAAAAAAGTACTGCCAGTTCTTTGACATTTTCAGAAAGAAAGTTGAGAATTCTAGCGCGTCTTCTGTCAACTGCTCTGCAAGCGGGTTTTCCAAAACGAATAGCCAATCAGAAAATGGCGATTTCCGAACATCCAATCAGGAAGACCGATAAGTTTGTTTGAGCCAATCATTGTTGTCTCTGGCGGGGAAACCCCTTAGATAACTGAAAGGAGACCCACGAAATAAAAATTAGAGAAATAAAACCGGGGGTCAATTACTTAGTTTAAGCTTCATTTCGCTGAAAGAATACAGCTTTAAATACAAAAAATAGAGCTAAAAGTATGTTTAACAATACATTGTTTTTTGTAGATCAAAGAAAATTGCGCTTATTATATTTCTAAAAATATAATTTTTACTTCAAAATAAGCCCCCTAAACAGCTATAATCCATGCCACAGATAGCTGGGAAGCACAAGAAAATAAAGCCCACTTATTTTATGATAAGTAAACAAGATACTAGGCTACAGTTAAAATTTGAGCGGGAACAGAGCAGTAGTTTTTAGCGAATCGTCGTTAGAAGTTGTAATATGGCCGACAGCATCTTGTCTATTTATAAATATAAGGCTAGGTTTGGGCACAACTTCTACTTTATTTGTATCAAGGAAGGTTTGAATATTCATTTTCTCTTTATTTCATACTGTTTACATTCTTTAATCACTGACAGTGAGCATTTGAAAACAAGTGATTTCTGTCGAGTTTGTAGTCTCACTCGATGCCGCCATTATGAATTCTAAAATTGCCGTTTGCTCGACGCGTTTTTAACGACTTTACTTACAAAATTTTGCTTGCGCCTAACATCTGTGCTCTCTAAGAGATAAAAGAATTCGGCTACTCTTGTTGTTTGTTGGTCTGACAGGAGAAAACATTTTATAATTTCATACTATATCTATCTATCCAAAATCATTATTTCTTGCTAAATAACCAGTTGTGACTTTGGTTTCAAGTTGCGTCACTGGAAAACTTAAACCTGAAAAAAAATTCCAATCAGTAGATAAACAATATCAACTTTTTGGAGTTACAAGATGATAAATGACATATAATTTCCAAATATTCTTTTATAAAAACTTCAAAGTCATAGCAATTAATTCACCAAAAACACCCCAAAGAAGTTCTTCTTGTATTGTTTTGTAACCAGCTAGGAATATTATAAACTAATAACCAATTCAACTATACTAACTATATACATACTATCTTCTAGAAATTCAAAAACTATTGGGTGGTTTCTCATGATAAACCTAAACTATGACACTGAGGGCATTTGAAAAGTCATTCAGTAAAATCAATCTAAATATTTAAAACACTGGCTGCATCAAGTGTCTAGTAGAACACATTAGAAAGGGTTGTTTTTGACTAGACTGGAGTAAAAATAAGTCATGTCATGACCATAGAAATTTTGAAAGTATATCTGATTGTTAGATAAATCTAAAGAAACTGTGTCGCCAAGATTACTTAGTTTATGTCAAGTGTCTCGGTCTTATTTGTTCGATTTTATTTTTACAGACTTTTTACAATCCAAACCAAACCAAAAAAAGAGAAGCATCTCTCAGATAAATCAATTCTGCAGTTAAAAAAAGGATAGAAAAGATGTTGTGCGCAGATTTGAAATAAACTTTTCGCAAATTTGTAATACTTGAGCTGCGCAGAAATGTAATACTTCTCTGCGCAGATTTGTAATTTGGAATTGATATTTTCATTGGTAACCAAATTCTATTCTGTGAACAAAATGCATTAAAAAAGACTTTGAAAATAATACCCAAATAAAGTTGTGATTATTGAGCAGATCGAATAAATAATCAATTAATATTTATTTTCTAAGCAGTGCTTTTATAAGAAATTTATCTGGTAATATAAAAATTGTTTATGAATATAGCGCGGACATAATTTTTTATAAGAACTGCTTTTATAAGAAACTAATCAATAACTCTTGTCGGAAATGAAAATACTTAAAATAAGCAAAATCCCATATTTGTATTGAAAGAACCGAACGCCAAAAGCCAATTTTCATTAGATTAAAATATATTGATTCGTTTCTTATAAAGTTAATGTTCATACAAAAGATATACAACCTTTGTGTGATTTTCTGGTCTTTTTTTCGAAACTTTTCTTCGTGGGAAGCATATGCCCTCGAAGTAAAAAACTAAATTACAAATTACAAATCTGCGCAGAGAAGTATTACATTTCTGCGCAGCTCAAGTATTACAAATCTGCGCACAACAAAGAAAAGCAAAAAGTAAGGATTTCTTTTGGTTTCTTTGGGCCTTAAAATTCCACTTACAGCTCTATGTTTTGGCTTGGCAATATCATGTCGAACGTTACCATTGAAATTTATCTATTGTAAGCATTTCGCTTTTGCTGTAAAAAAGTCTGTTGTCTCTTTCCCCGAGCCTTCATTTTAAACAAAGTTGTAGTAAAGCACAAAATGGGTAGAAAGTTTTTATGACATCCACCAATAAACGTGTCCATTCACTACCAATGCATCTATTCTTATTGTTGGAGAGTATAGGGAGATCATCCCAGCAAAGAGATATCCCAACTTTGTGACTCGTTTCATCGATTTCTTTCACGCGGAAGTGGCTACGAGACACTGTCCAGACGTATGACTTAATCCAGCAACATTCAAAAAACTTTCTTCCCCTTCTTCAGCTAAATTTCATCAAGCAACTCTTTTGGAGGCACTGCCGCGGGAACAGCTTGTGTGGTTTCGTCTGGTTCATCCCAAACCATTTTGGTTTTGAAAATTCGCGAAAATTATGCCCTGACAACAATGATGAGTACGAACAAAGGATGATGGATTCCAGGTGATAGGTGGTGAGGTTTTACCGACCGGTACAAAATCTGGTGTATATTTCTCCCCCTGCGTGAAATGTTTTGCAAAACTTGTGATGTCTGGTTTACACGGCGCAAGCTATTCGCGCAAATCTTTAGAATTGGGTGTTAGATCAAAGCTGCAGAATCAAGCGAACTGGCGCACTTTTCCCGCCCACCAACAAAAATCGCTTTCTAACCAGCTTGTAAGCTAAATGCTGATAATAACTGGCTTGTTTTGACTTAAGTCGGTTTGGACTTGGTACCGTTTAAGACCTTCCTGTAAAACAGAGTTCAATGGTAAAAAGGCAAACCGAGCACACAGATTATTCAGGCTTAATTTGATTCATCAGATGGTCTAGGCGTTGCTCGATGCCAGCTCAAATCCACATGATATTTCCAACGCCGAAAGAAATAGCCATCCAACTGGAAACTATTCAGTTAGATTGCGTGGGAAGCAATTCCGTAAAAGTGTCTATCCAAGAAAAAATGTATGTTCTGCATGTGCTTATAAACAAATTGATGGCCAAAAAGCTACTAATTATTCAGTCAGATTGCGTGGGAAGCACCTCCGTGAAAGTTTCTATCCAAGGAAAAGTGTATGTTCTGCATGTGGTTATAAACAAATTGATGGCAAAAAAGCTACTAATAGGAAGCAGACAACAGACTTTTGCTTTAAGCGTGACAAATTTATTTGTAAAGACTGTTTCCAAGACTACCATACAAAAGTCAGTTGAAATAGACGATTTATGCGCTCATTTGAAACTTGTATAACATTTGACGGACACAACTTTCTCAAAAATTTAAAAAGGTCTTAGTTATATACGTAATTGTGCAATACATGCTGAAGATTCAAGCATTAAACTTGAATTTTGAGGAAGTTATGAAGTCTCAAAGTCAAAATTGTCACTTTTCTTTTGTTTTTAGTTCCGCCATTATGAATTTTTGGTGAAATATTTGGAATTTTTTTTTTTTCAACTTGTTCAAAATTTTATTGTCTTTCAGAAAATATATGCTTTTATAAGTCTAAAGTCAATGTATCTCTCACAATTAATGATTTTCTGACCCAGGGTCCAATTTTTTAAAATTTCCAAAAATTAACTTCATTTGGGCTGCTGCTATCGGTTTGGTGACTCCTTTTGGTTTCAGAACTGATTTCGGGTTCGTAACTGATTTGGGTTTCCAGACAGCTTTTTGTTTAGTGGCATACTTTGGTTTTGGTAGGGCATCTGAAGTTGCATTGTTTGAGTATGATCCAGTCAAATAGGAAGTATCTTTCTTTTTTTTTCGATTTACGTATCTGCCGCAAGTCCTGGCGACGGCGAATATATTTCTCGGCTACATTTTTGGCAGCTTGAAGAAGTCTAGTTTTTCTTTCTCTGACAAGACTCTTTTTAGCAATTTACCCAACATGAATGTGAAACTCTTTAAAGAGTTTGTAACGACCATATGACCTATCATTGAACTGGGATATGGCGTCACAAGCTCCAAGCGTGAATCGTTGGACACCGCAATAAAGTTTTTTTCGTCAGTAGGTCCACATAACCGAATTGATGGATTTATTGTGGTTTTGTGTCAGCCCCTTTTTGCAGCTCTCTAGCAAATTTTCATCAGAGAGTCTCTTAAAAATTGGTAGAAGCTCTGCCCTGAAGATATAAGGAATATACTTCTTGTTGATATTTGAATTGGTGCCATCGGAAACGTCAGAACCTTTGGAATAATGTTGGTGTTGGTGGTCTAGGGTCTCTCCTTCTGTTCCTAAGATGGAGAAGTAGAATATTGCCCAGGCAGCATTTTTGATGAAAGCTACATCAGACTTATTATTTCTGATAGCATATCCATAGTACGTTTGGATTCGATCAATTTTGGCGTCCGTTAACCGCCCGACGCCACCGACACCTTTGCCATCAGAAAGTTTTGCTTTCGAAGTTGTCATTACTGCTTTGTAGTAGGGCAGTCCCATCCTTTTTTGAATGTAGTGGCCAATACAATCTTCTTTGACAATGATCATCCCCAAACTTTTCATAAACAGCATCTTTGACACTTCCAAACGCGCTTGAATCCCCGTCCCCATGTAGTATATTTCAGATTAGGTTTCTCGATCGAATGTAAAAAATCTCAATGGTACCCTCCACCTCCATTGAACCTGCACTTCCTGTGTGGTTAATACAGCATACCTCCTTGTGAGCCTCTTTCCACTCATCACTAGCATCTGGATTTGTTTTATATGCATGGCATACGTAATCCAAAACTTTCCCGGTATCAATCGAAATAACGTAAACCAAACCGTTCAAGGAATTATGGCATACTATTATGGTCGTAACACTTTTGCCATGAGCCATCAACACTCACTGATGCCTCTAATATCTGTTCTATTTCCCATGTTTTCGTTTGTGCGTAATCATGGACTTAAAAGTTGAAGTAGTAGCTGAAGTTGAAGTGTCATATTGTTTGAGTGGGGAACAAGTTGGCTCGTTTCCTTGTTTAGAAATCATTACAGCTGCTTTACTAGAAGCAGTAGAGGTTCTTGTTGTTGTTGGCAGAACCGATTTATTCTAACTCTGAGGTACATCAATGTCGTGAGCGAAAGTTGTCGAGATGTCATCAGTGTTATTCATCGCGCAGAATTGATGTTGTTTATGTTGACATTTAAAAAGTTCTATCTGGGGGTTTGCACTTTTTGTTTTTTCTTACTTATTATGTCACAAGTTAATTGCCATCTTTTGATTGGCAGCCGTCTACATTCGTGCGCGATTTGATTGGATGGCGCAACGCTCGATAAAACAATAGAAATCAAATATTTTGTGCACGCGTGTTCGAATTGAAACTTCAAGCCTTATAAACAAGAGAGGGACCAAAACTATGATTCGGTTTCCAATATTTATGCGGAGTCAAGTCTCCCAAGCTTTATCAAAAACAAAAGTCAGGGGAGATTTTTGAAATGAAATGTCGTATAATTATAATTCAAAGATTAAAGATACGTTTAATTCTTATTGATGTTTTTTTCTCTGAAATATATCATATACCAGGTATATGCCAGTTAAATGGATGAAATACTCCTTAATGGTAGGCTTTTTTATCAAAACAACTTGATTACCAAACAACAAAATAATATAACTGTGAACATTAAAAACACATTAGTGCGTTTTGACGGTGGTCTTTATCAAGTCGAATAATAATACAACTGGATAAAAGATATATATATAACCTGTCGGTTAAGGCTAAATGAAGAATATATGCTTGCCTAGGCAAAAGAAACAACTTAAAGCTAAGATGTTTTAGAGGCTAGATTGTAGTTAGAACTCAGAGGCCAGCTTTTTATCTAGAGTGCAAGAGGCTAGTTGTCAGTGTGTCTGTGAATTAAATTGGTAATTAATTTTGATTCTTTTTTTTTTCATATGTCGTTGTAAACACTTCTCCACGCTCAATTATTATATGTTTAAAAGGTATGTATGAAAATATTCAGCTAATTGTGATATATGTACAGCAATTTTATAAAAAATAATTAAATTATCAAAATTTCTATGAACATGGAACAAGACTAACAAATATTATGTTACCTTCTTTAGGGAAGAAATTTTCACAGGATTTGATTACGCTGTTCACAGCTCAAAATTCAGAAGTTTCGCGGGAATTTAATTTAGCGGTTTAGAGAAATTTTGTTTATAATATGACCTTTTTTGCCCTAGTAGGGGTGATTTTCAGAATCTTGAAAATATTTGTGTTTCGTGGATTTGTCAAACAATTTAGCGAAAAACTTTCCCGTGAAAATTTCTTTCCTTAAAGTAACGTAAGTAATGATTGGAACCATTCTCTAATTCAATTTAGCAAATTTTAGAATTTAAATGAAAACTATTAATACTTTTTTCTTCAAAAATATAGACATCGATGGTGTTGAATTTGGCTACGCTTCGGCCTTCTTGAGGTATGCTCTTTTTTTCTTTCAAAACCCTCTTCTTCCAGGCATGTCATTCTCTTCTCAACTATCAAAAGATTGACACACCGTCCTTTCTATCGATTTTTGATTGAAAAACCTTCCTCAAATCATCATTTTTCTTCTCGACACTGTAAAATTTAGTTACAATCAAATGAAAAGTACAGAAAAATTTAGAGAGTGTGGTTTTAATAAGAAGTTATAATTTACATTGGCCAGAGAAGATTCGCAAGGTTCCATATTTTCGCAGAATGTCAGGGACATGCTTAGCCAAAATATGGATGAAGGGTGTCATAGGATGGTTCCCACTATATCCAAAACCGTTCATTTTCTTGAGCCTACCAATCCACTCGTAGGTCTAAAAATAATTTTGATTTTATTTCAGGATTGTTTCAATTTTTTCTCACCATCAAATGTATTGGTTACGTAATGAATAATCAATGAATTTAAAGATTATTCACCTTTTGTTGGAATGTGTCAATTTCTTCCTCTGTCAGTTTTGGTTTAGTGATCAGACAGTTCTTCAAAGACCTTGTCGTAAAAGGTAAAAAAACAACATTACAACAATGTCTCTGCCCTAATTTAGTAACTTACAGTCACCTAACAGTATTATTGAAAGATATTTGATAAGACTTAATAAATAACTATTATTATAAGACGTGTTTAATTTAATAAAAATCTAAGGTCTGTAGTAGATTCGAGATTTTGGCAAGGACTTAATTTGAAAATCCGCTGAAATTCCTTCCCTTAAGGTAGATGTTTTTTTACCTTCCAAAGTAGCCGTGTTGGTAAGACATCTTTCTCAGGGAGCAATTCACTAAAGTATTGTGGCAACTTTCTTAGCATTTTCTTCTTATCTGTTCCCATTAAACTTGTTCATTCAAGTTTCTTTGATTTCTTCTCCCTCCAAAATGTCAGCGTGACCCCAATCCTTTTCATCAACTCGATCAGTTTATTTTCCAAGAAGTTGTTGCCATTTTTCTATGAATAAAAAGATTGTGTTTTATTATTGTTGTTTTAAAGAAATAATCAGATGGTTTGAGATATTTAGATTACAGAAAACCTCTTTGGTCCTTAGTAAATCCTCAAAGTATTTTTGTGTAACAATTTTCCAAAAGATGAATCCCACATGCCAAATATTCCAAACCATCTGATTATGGACCTTCATCTTCATCAAGTTACAATTACAGATTATATTTCAGCATTTTCAGATTACCATATCTCATCTTGGTCAATTATCGTGTGAAACAGTCCCTCCTCTAAACGATCGGTTATCCGATGGAGCAAATGAAGCTCATCTACGATATACTTTTCCAAACAAACGTTCTCAAGAAGCCTGTCATCTTTGCACCATGGTTGTTTCTTCTAGTTTGAGAAGGTTCGTTTCTTGCCAGATTTTAAGGGCTCTTGTCTGAAAATAGATGAATACACTGTTTAACAGGATCATGTGCAGTTTACGGTGCCCTTGGTCAAATTACGATTCACCAAAAACCCTCACTGGTCCAGCGTTTGCCCTAATTACCATTTGCAATAGTACACAATTCGCCTAAGCCCCCAATGGTCCAGCGTTTACCCTAATAGCCATTTCCACTGGTACACAATTCACCCAAAACCCTCACTGGTCCAGCGTTTACCCTAATAGCCATTTCCACTGGTACACAATTCACCCAAAACCCTCACTGGTCCAGTGTTTACCCAAATTACCATTTCCACTGGTACACAATTCACCCAAAACCCCCACTGGTTCAGCGTTTGCCCTAATAACCATATCCAGTGGTACACAATTCACCCAAAGTCCCCACTGGTCCAGCGTTTATCCTAATTACCATATCCACTGGTACACGATTCACCCGATTTACTATTTCACTGGTACACGATCCACCCAAATCCCCACTGGTCCAGCGTTTGCCCTAATTAACATCTCCACTACTTCACAATTCAACCAAAACCCTCACTTGTCCAGCGTTTACCCAAATTACCATTTCCACTGGTACACAATTCACCCAAAACCCCCACTGGTCCAGCGTTGGACCTAATAACCATATCCACTTTTACACATTTCGAACAAAATGATTTCTACTGGTACACGTTTCACTGAACTCTCTCTGAAAGTACTTTATTTAATATATTTACTGTTAGTTGTAACCAAAGTTGCATTAGCTTGCATTATTTCAAAAATACATTCACTTTTGTTTAGTTATTCTCAACTTCAGTTTAGCTAGAATTATTTTTATCAGTAGGAGATACACTTTAAACGCTTTTATATTACACTCTCGAATTTTAATATGAATTGCCTTATACTATTGAGAGTGTTTTAATTCACGACCTCTACTCGTTATAGTTAGTATAAAGTTGGATAACCAAATTCCCCAAAGGTAAAATAGTTTCTTTGCAAAAATGGTCGAAGTCAAAGTAAGCTTTAATAAAAGCCTAACAGGGGTCAATTTCAAATTAGTTTTTAGTCAAAATTTTCCAAAAAGGCTTACGATATTTTGTCATTGTGAAACAGAAGAATAAAATTAGGAGAAATTGATTTCTGAAAATACGAAGTAACATGATTTTCTTTTTTAAATAATAAAACTAAAGAAGACTGAATAAAGAAAGTACAAACATAATGAGACCAACTCGGTCCACACATCATTCTCATATAAAAATCCTATTGAAGCGTCAATGCGATTATGACCAAATAATTCAAGTTCAATTTAGCAAAGCAAAACACTTAAAACGTTTTCATTTGAAGAACGGATTATTGAATCTTTTGGACTTTTAGGCAATAAACTCATTTTTAAATTCTGTAGAGATCTATCAAGCTGACGATGGCTTTTAAACATGTTTGATAATAAAACTTTTCTTAGACTATGTACTAAGGAATAAACATAAAGACAAAAAGACTAAAAATGTAGTATGTCCTCGTATGATCTTATCGATCGGCGAATCCCTCTTCCGACTGATTGATAAAGTATCTCATATTATATTCATTTACAAAACGACCAACCTTATTACATGGAATACCCTCCTCTCTTTGAGCCAATTGGTTGCATGACCGTTCGGCTCGTTATTGCCCTGGAATAGCTCCATGGCATCAATTTGCACAATGTTTGCTTTCAAAGTAAATACTTGTCGTGCGAACACCATACTTCCTTCCCTCACCGAGGCTGTGTTTGCTGCTCCTTGTCCAACAACATATATTTGGTAATGGTTGTGTAACATATATCCATAATTTTGCCCTGTTCTTTAACCAGGACGATTGTTTGAAGGACATTTCTATAAAAAACAAATTGAATGATATTCTCAGATTCTTGTGAAGTAAGGAATCTCAATGAAAAGAGATTATCTGCCATTTTTTTGAAACGCCTTCTGGATAGATCAGGATTTCTAGCCATGTTGTTAGGGCTTAAAGATGAAGTATTCATAATCAATGACTTGTTTGTTGGAAGACGTTCGGCTAGCTTCAAAAGGATGTTCACAACAACCTTCTTTTCTTTTCGTTAGCGGAGCTAATTGTCTTCAGCAAATCATTAGTGGTGGCTCCAGCATCTATGAGATATTCCTCCAGTTGATTCTCCGGATTAATAAGGAACTCCTTTTTCATGATATCTGAAAGATTGGTAGCCTCATCAATTTTACTCTGCTTGTAAATCAACTTTACCAAACGATACACAACTTGACTCAATTCATCATACATAAACGGGATTAGCGGATTATCACTTTGAAATATGACCAAATATGGCTCCAGGATTCCTGCAATGAAGGAGAAAAAGGCAAATTTGCAGGGATAAGGCGATTTTTGTAGTATTCGACCAGCACTTCGTAGCTTTTATTCTTTGGTTGGGAAGATTTACACAAGCTTCTCCAGTGTTTGATTGTTGCAGTAACTGACGACCAAATAACCAAAGCTCTTTCTGCAACGCTTTTGTCTTCAATCCAGCGTGTGGTTGAAAATTTGAGTGGAAATAACTCGGAACTGCCTTCATTTAAGTAGATGTCTCGACGAGCAGGAGATTCATCAAATATTTTAAACATGGATCGTAAAATTGCACTGATCTGCCAGTCGACTTGAGTAAATACTGTTTGAAAGGCACCATGAAGGATATGAAGTGAACAAGAGCCAATGTTGAGAGATTTTGGTAGATTTCCAGATGCACGTTCATTATCAATTATGTCTAAAACGTTCCAGTTTGTACTTGGACCATCCATTGCTAACTGGAGGAACTTTGTGTTGTCCAGATCTTTAGTTGACTTTGAAATTTCTTCAGTGAGGTTTTTGGCACTTGGTCTATGTAGGAACCTTCAACAAATAAAAAAGCAAGGGAAGTAAATAAATAGACAAAAAGACTTATTGCAAAGAATCTAGCAATAATTGTATAGATTTTGGGAAATTTTGTATTCTTTCAATGCAAGCAGATCTCAAAGTAATATAAAATCTAATGATTTGATTGCTTTGTTATTTTTAATTTTCACATCTTCATACATTTCATGCAAAGAGTTTTACCTAGAATCATAGTACGATGTCTTGGCTTTGTTTTCTCCAGTACTCCAATATCTAATGTTAACATCCATTTGACATTTTTGTTGATGCCGGTTTAAACTTTCATCAAACGAGACTGAATGCCAGGGTGAAGCGTTAATTGTTTTCTGAACACTTTGAAGCAACGCAGGATAGATACCGTAAACGATTAAGTATCGTGCTTTGTCCTTCTTTAGTTGAAATTGCTGAACTAATGGAGAAGAGCTAAACATTCGTTTTAAGACCGATGGGACTGAGTGCATGAACGGTATGAATGATGACATTGGACTAGGTAAAGACACCAAATAATTTCTGCTTCCAGGATTTCGTCTGATAAAACATAGGGTGAAGTGGGTGGTGGCTTCTCACACGTTCTGACTACCTGAACTTCTTCATCTATAGAGTTTTCTTGATTAGAGTTAGTTCCCTTCTTGCTAAAAGAACTGCCTATTGCTCTTGGCTGTAATTAGCTCTGTATGACCTTTGCCTTTCTGATGCGAGTGTAGAGCGCATTTTTCTCTTAAAATCATAAATGTTTCTTTCCTTTTTCTGTTTTCAAGATTGAAACCGACGTCTAAGGGTGTTTTTCATCGCCTCGTTGGCGGGATTTACAATTAGGAATTCTTATCTCAGGTTGGATTTCTAGCTTCAAGACACTCTTTAATGAGATGGTAATGCTTGTTGCTCATTGTTGGGAATAGCCTGGATATCCAGACCGTAAACTATTTCACCGTCTAGTTTTTTAATAACTTGTCTCTGGTTTACGGTCTGGTCCAACTGACTCGTCTGTAGGGATATTTGTCCCTGCATACGCAAGTGCATCTGATTGGCCAATACGTGACCAGTCACTGATCATAATTTCCGCGGGATTTTGTATATTTTTTCTATGAGTGCGCATAATTTATGGAAAAAAGCTGACATAGCAAGATATTATAAACAAATGAAAATGAAAACACAGGTTCATTTCTAAACAAAATGGCCGCTGGAAAGGAGCATTTAGAGTTTGTAAAAGAGGTTTTATGGTAAGTTAATTATGTGTGGCTGCCTGGGTTTCCAAAGTTTTGATAGTCGGTCAACAAGGGTTCACTCACAGGCAGTATCAAACAAACTGTATCAGACTTTTTTAGTTGCATCAGACTTTAAAATTTTAGAAATTTTGTATGTTGAGGTAACAGTTTTTTTTCTGAAATTTTGAGTCTGGATACCCAAGCTATGTTGGGGAACCACTTTCTGACTTGCTTGTTATAGTAATAATTGCTTTCTTCATGCCTAATGCAAACCCGCGGATCTAGATGGTCGTATCTATCATCAGGGCCATCAACTAATTGCCCTCTGCATGCAGCACACATCAAAATATTCCCGCGGATATCCCATACCATGAATGGTGCAGAT
The DNA here is from genome assembly GCF_902728285.1 of Clytia hemisphaerica. Classification (NCBI taxonomy): domain Eukaryota; kingdom Metazoa; phylum Cnidaria; class Hydrozoa; order Leptothecata; family Clytiidae; genus Clytia; species Clytia hemisphaerica. The sequence continues at coordinate 768,520 of NW_027104240.1, read as the reverse complement.
CAGATTGAAATCAACTTGGGTTTTTCAGCCATCCCTCTTGATAACCATCTTCGACCCAGCCGTATTTACAATGACATAAGGGGCTGCTGGCACCTTAAGCAGGAAGAAAGATTCATTAATATAGGTAAAAAAGACAAACGGTAGTACGGAACTAATGTTCGCGTTTTTGGGTTGTACCGCGAAAATAAGTTCCGCGAATTACGATTTTTACTTAAATCTATTATGTCTGTAAAAACAAGGTTTTCTTGATCCTTGAGGGATCAGCACCAGATAAAAGTTAGTTTGCTTCTAACAAACCTGTGCACAAGAGAACCTTTTTCGATACATAAGCCCATGTACTAGACGAAAAGAAATCATGACGAAAGGAGCAACAAATTTTTCAAAGAATAAAGATCGTCCCCTTTACCTCTTCATCAGGTTCAATTTCTTCAAGCATGTCGGCCAATGGAATACGTTCAGAAACTTCTGGTGGTTGGCAATGATTCCTTTTACGCTTCTTCTTGACCTTTTTCTTGCCCGCAGAAGGACAGGTACCAGATGTTGCAGAGGATGTAAGCCTTTTTTGTTTACTGACAACAAATTCCAAAAAGCTGTCGAAAACATCGTCCCCATTATCAAGGAACTTCTATAAAAATAATTTATTCGATAGCTATAGAAACCAAACTTGACAGTTTAATAATTTGTATAAATTACGACAATATGTGGCAAAAAGTCGACGAAAGTTGATATTTTTAACGATAATTCACTTACAGACAGAGCCAAAATAAAATCAAAATGGCCACAAGTGGTGGTGGTGAGCAGCCTTCTGAACAGCTTGAAGAAATCTTGTATGAATTAGACATTGACGAAGACATCCCAATTGAAATTGTTAGAGATGAGGATGATTTTGAATCAACTGAAGTGTTGATTCCTGATGATTTGGATGTGAGCTGTTTTGATCAGAAAACTTAAAGCTTCCGGACTCAATTCCTGCTGTTGAAATTCCTGAAAATGGAGATGGAATCTCATCCACTACTGAGGCTAGTGCTGTCATTTCTACTAGTGCTGATTCTTCCACTGGCCCATCTATAATGAAATGTGAGCTTTGCTCCAAACCTTACAAACAAAAAAAAGTTTTGAAAAACACAAACTAATTTGTGGTAGGTTTATAGCTTTTTATTTGTTAAAATAAAACAATTTTTTTTGTTCTTGAAGAAGTAAAAGTCCAGAAATGAAACTCTTTCTTTGCGTAAAAGAAACGCATTTTTTGACAAGAATATCCTGGTTAGCCTTTATCAACACAACAACTTTTTATCATTCACACGTGTTGCTGAGACATTCATTCTCTAACTGTGTTCTGTAAAGAAAAAATTGGATGTTTAGAATGGATTATTGTTTATAATGGATTATTGTTTATAATATAATATTGTCGTACTTTATTGCATTAGATAAGTTTAAGCTAGTTCTTTTGATTGTAGGGAGTGGAAGGAAATAAAAACAAAGTATTATACTTTTTAAATTGACAATTGTTAAGCGTGAAGCTTTTAGGACTTTTACATTTTTACGAATTTACCTAGCATATCTTGACTTTGTTATTGCTTCTTTGTTTTGATATTTTAATCATTTACTGAATTTACTGACTTCTTTTGAGGTTTTTTGAGTTGGTTTTCAACTTTTGTCCTTGTCGCGTTAAATTGGTGAAAATGATTTCTCGCTCATTTTGAATGTTTTTGATTTTTAGTTTGACACGCGTTTTCTGAATTTTAATTAGCTTTTTCAGATAAAACATAAGTGAAGAAGCAGGACCAAAGTGAATTGTTTAAATTTTATTAAAAAATGTGGAGGCCTTTTTGTTGACCAGAAATTGGGTTTGCAAACCAGGCACACAATGCTTGTATTTTTTTATAAAGTACGCCAACCGCCAGTAATTCACCATTTGTGTTGAATTAATATAAAATGTTTCACCAAACTATTAATAAACTCCAATTCATTGCCTTGTTGGAAATCTATGAACAACCAATTAAACTTAATCATGCAACTCAGGTAAATTTAATATCGATTTTTTTCCTCATTTTAGCTCCAAAATCTGCTAAGCAGTCCATCAGTGGCAAAAGGAAGAAAACTAATGCTCAACAACAACTTCACCAATTCAGATCCCAACCCAGATCAAATAATCAACATGGAAACAAAGAAAGCAAAAAAAAGAAGAAAAGTTAAGAAGGTGAGAAAATATTTGCTTTTTTGTTGGATAATATTAACTATGAGACAGTGACATTTCAATGGTCCAATTTACTCGCTGCAGCCATTTTTATTTGAAAACATTGTGTATATAATATGGCCTTTTCATAAATTATTGCGCATTACATGAAAACGAGGCAAGTGTTGTTCGATTTTTTAATAATGGCGGTTTCCAAACGTAAACACACGTTAAAGCTGCAATTTTCACTTGCGTCATCTGCCGCTATCAGCTGCATATTTCAACTTGAATCTTCGATTAAATCACAACAACAACATGCTGCATCATTTAACTCAACAAACTGTTATTTTCATAACAACACAACGAATAAACCTTATACAGTATAACAGTATAACTTGCAGGAGTTTTCTACTGAACCTGAAAATGTTTCCAATAAACATGAGAAAGTTTCTACTGAACATGAAATAGAAATTGAAGACTTTGATGATTTATTTTGTGACCAGGTTGTTGGTAAGTGTTAATTCTCAGAGTTCAGAGAGAGAGGGAGAATAAGAAAAGAGAACTTTCACTTTGTTTTATCAATGTATTATATTATACTGAATCTTCATATGGACACTCCCTTCTGGGGTACTTTATCATCTCACCATCACCTATGGACTTACCTTTCAACCTTATGTTGCCAAATTTTGCCTTGGTAATATTGTGAAACAATTTGAGCTAATGTTTTTTTTTCCTTTTCTCTCTACACATCCTGATTCGATCCAATTGACTGAGAAAGACATAAATGACCCACACGTTCTTATATATATAGAAAAATTGTCTACTTATAAATTGAACATTTGAAAAATGGCTCATCTACCGTGGTGATCGATTACATAACATTACAAACGTTAAAACTGTGCAAGTTCGAATTTTGGAGTATTTTTACAACAACTCCAGTGATATATTAACCGATCCTACTGCAGAAAAGATCTGGATACGAAAAAAAGCCCAGGCCACAGGAGTTATTTTAAAACCATTCTGGAAAGATGGCACCCTACCATTAGTCCCTTCTGTTCTCAAAAGACAATGTTGAGTGGGATGCCTAACTTCACGGTAAAAAACATCATACCATGAAATGATAACAAAATTATTTCAAAGAAAGGCAACAGCAATTAAGAAACATTTCATTAGGGGTCAACAAATGGTTGAACAAAGACTCATTGACTTATCATCAACCTATGCTAAATATGACGATACGCTCTTCCGTGTGAAGTCTCTGTCAGGTGCAAGCTTAAAACAGGAAAACCGCTGGGCATTTATTGCGTTATGTAAAGAAACTGGTGAAATAAAGTATTCTTTATGCAAATGCAAGGCAGTTATCGCTGGAACATACTCCCATTCATATGCCTTAATGAGAACAATTATGAAGTGGGTTGTTGACCGTCGGACAGTAATACCAGAGGAGAAGGCATGTACTGCAAAACCAAAAGCGTGGGGTGTTGTCCAAACGAGAAAGCGACAAGAAAACATTGACCGAGCACCAATCAGTGATCTAATCACTCACCTGATGCCAAGAAGAGATCAATGTCTTCAAGTGAAGACAACAATGAACCTAGTGAACCCGCCGGCCCTTCCAAAGAGTCCGAAGGAATATCCTCCACTTTATACGAGGCTTGTAAGCAGTGTGATAGTAATGAGCCAAATTTGAGTTTCATTTGGAACCTTAAATCAGAAGTTATTGATTTTTGGTGTTTGTGTTTATGTTTCTGCTTGGATTTTCAAATTTTATGTCTATTGGTTTGTTGGTTCTTTTTCGCACAAAATTCCCATTTCTTGACAGATTTGATTTATGTATTTATAAAATATTAGTCCCTTTTTATGTTTCATTATTTTATTTAGTATTTTCCATACTTGTTCTCCTTGAGGTCAGATCTCTGATCTTCACCATATATGTTTTTGTCACTCTCGCCTCTCGCATGTCACAGAGTGACGGAATGAAAGAGTTCTGAAATGTGCGCGACCCCTTTTATCTTTCCTCCTATAATTATCAAGCGGCTGGCCTAGCAATGCTCTGTTCTCTTTTTAATGGAAATTTCTAAAAAAGCCCTTGCTTAAAACTTTTGAGTTCTTTAACCGCACTTTGATTAGGCAAAAGTTTAACGCGTTTTAAAGGAACACTCCATAATAGTATTTGATGGGGAACCAGCAGGAGAAGGAAACGAAACAAGATAAGGGACGCGGCACAGAAGGAAGAGAAGCAACAAAAGAAAACCAAACTTTTAAAGCGAAACAAATAAACCGTTCTTTTTTTAACAGTCGATAGTCTAGGACTAACACTAACAATAAAAATTGACACGTTTTTACTAGTCTAAAGCAACACATCAACAGGAAAAATAACCAAATTCAGCAAATCCAAGTAGCCGTGAAAGAAAATGCAAGTATTGACCCTGATTCTTCTCTTTGTAAAGCAAAAGTTATGTCTAAGCTTTGCAACTATCACTTTCCTTTTTTATTTGGCATGGTTGAAAACAAAATTGTAATGAAGCTTATCCAGGACGCAGACAACATGTCATCTAAGTCCGTCTGCGAGTTGTCAAAAGTTGGTTTCATTGAAAAATCGAGAGGTGTACACTACGCCCGTCAAATTTTAAACGCAATAAACTTTTTACATGACCAACCTTATTTACATAACGACATACACTACAATAATGTATTAATTCGAGATGAGAAAGTTATAAAAGTCATCAACTTCGGTAAAGTTACCCTGCAAGCTGCGCCAATTAAATATGATATCGTTCCTTAATAAGCACCTGGCGTACGAACTGCGTAACATTCCTCATTTGAAACAATCCATCACAACGGAAATTTTTTCCATTGGACACCTTTTTTATTTTGTTACCTACTTGAAAAACCGGGAATTTAACAAACATTCTTCAAAGATGGTTATTCCTAGCTCAACAAGTAATGTAACTTTCAAAGATTAATATATATTTAGTTTTTATCGTGTATTAGATTGCTGTTTTGTAACTAACATTTGGACCATATTTAACTTTTCTTTAGGATTTGGTCCCAAATCTTTTCGATTATTCAAACCATTAAAACCTTTAAAACTATCTCTCCTTCCATAAGTGTGATCTTCTTAACTCTTACAAGAAATAGTTTTACTGTCTCAAAGGATCCCTTGTGACTTCAAAACGCTTTTGCGAAGATGCGATTTCTTTAGATGGGGGCATTAAAGATGTTAGAATAATTTTGGCTTAGGGAACCTTTACAAAAGTATCTAACTATGCTAAATATGCTAACCTAGCGTGTTTTTTTTTAATTTTTAATTTGACCTTTTTTCTGCTGGTTTATCTTCACTCCAAATATTGAACGGCTCTCTAAGCCAAATTTACCCTACCTCTTCAAAGCTCCATATAACAGAGGGTATTGGAATTTAAGATATCAGACATATATAAGTACTAAAAGGAATTTTTCTACATACCAACACCCCATCTTAGAGAGAATTCCTACGGTGAGTTTCCATAAAAATACCAATTTGTTTTGCTTGAAGTATGCATCGCATGCTAGATTTTGATCCAAACCTAAGAGTATATACTGTAACAATATTTCAGGATGACTTTTCCAGTTAAGAATATTCAATGAGTAGGAAAACATCATTCTTATAAGAATGGTGTTTTCATGCTGCGGAGAAGAAAAGAAACTGGTGAAAACAGAAAACCAACAAGAGTTTAAAATCTGGAATATCGGAAAGAAATATTCAAGAAAGCGTTGTGATACAACCAAAGTCTTCCGTGTCACAAGCAGAACTTGCCTACTTTTTCGAAAAACATTTATTCCGTCACAATCCGAAGTTGTGCTAGACAAGGTCGAAAATCCTGAAGAAAAAACTACCGCAGTCAAGGTAGCGTGAGTGTGAGGGCGAACGTGTACCCCAAAGAAAGGACGCCCGCAGTCAAGGGTGCAAAGGGTCGGTTGGACTGACAGGCTCGAATATTGCCCGAAAAAAGAATCCTCTGCGGCCAGGAGGTAGACGCGTCTCGCCGAACGAGTGAAGAGTCTAGAATACACCAAACTTTGCCCTGTTTTGCTTGCCTTCGAAATGGCAACAGTATGTGAAAAAGATGAGACTTCTGACCAATGAACACCTGGTCCAGGTCTGAATACAACTGAAAATAGAAAAATGTCTTGCTTGTTTCTCGACGAAGGCGATACAACCAGCGAAATCGTTCTCCGAAGCGGTAGCGAGACCTCAACAGCAAGAACAAGAAATATCGCCACCAAACAACAAGATCATCCCCTTATCCCAAGCAATGCAGAGCCAACCGGGATTATATTCATGCGATTTTTGTGGGAAAGAATTTCAAAACAAGGGTGGAAGTACAAGACACAGAAACAAATGTATGAAAAAGCAAGAAGACATTCCAGAAAAAAAGTGACGTTAGAAAAGACACAAATGAAATATCAAACAAAGAAACAGCTATTCATGATACCTACGAAAGTTCTGTTCATTGGAGACAAAACCTCTTTGAACTCCCAAAAGGCGCTTCTGGAAAACTTTGCATCAACGAGATTTGTGATCTTCTGAACGAATGGACAACTGAATCATCATCACAACATTGGTCTATCAAAACTGTAATGCTCCTTCCAAACCTGATCCCCAAAGGACCGACAAAAATAGCAAAGCTTCTGAAATAAAAGATCACATCAAAAGAAGAATGCAATTTTGGAAAGATGGTAACATTAAAAGCCTCCTGAAAGAAGCTAGAAGTATACAGCAGCGTCTGCAACAGTAAAGTCAATTGATTCGCAAAGATGGGACGAAAACATTCACCAAGCTTATGCTGAAAGGAAAAGTACAATCAACTGTATGACTTCTATCAGAATCTTCGAAAGGAGTGCTACCACCAACAGTAGAGACTATCAATGGTTTGAAAGAGAAACATCCAGAGGTAGCTCAACTGAATGACGAAATGTTGCTACTTGGTGCGGTTCGAGAGATTGACGCAATAATCTACGATGGCATCAACTCCGAGCTGATAAGAAGGTGTATTCTGCCGATGCTTGGAGACGAATGACAAATACCAAAATCTTTGGTTCATTCGCAAACGATCTTTGCCACGCTGTCGCTTTAATGGCAAGGAAACTTTGTTCAATGGAAACAAAGGATGTCGCATTAACTGAAGCACTATTAGCATGTCTTCTCATTCCACTAGACAAATCACCAGGAATCCGACCCATCGGGATTGGTGAAATCTTGAGAAGAATTATGGGAAAAGCTGTCTCGTATATTGCCAAGCAAGATGTCATCAAGACTGCTGGATATCAACAACTGTGTGCCGGACAACAAGCTGGAGTCGAGGTTGCAGTCCATGCAAAACGAGAGTCCTTTGAAGAAGATGACACACAGGCGCTTATCCAAGTCGATGCAAAGAACGCCCTCAATTTTCTAAATCGCAAACCTACACTTCACAACATAAAGATATTATGTACGGAATTGGCAACTTATATCCATAACTGTTATTCAAGGCCGGCGCGTTTATTCATCAATGGTGGAGGAGAAATTTCCTCTAACGAAGGAACTACACAAGGAGACCCGATTGCCATGTCTATGTACGCACTCGGTCTGACACCGCTTCCCACAACACTCGAAACCAACAATGTCTTACAGGTGGCATTTGCAGATGACATCACTGGGGCAGGCAAGTTGAGAGTCTTCAAGTTCTGGTGGGATGCAATTATAAAGCATGGTCCACTCCTTGGATATTTTGTTGAAGAATCAAAGTCTTGGCTAATTGTAAAGGAACAAAGTTCTGACACTGCAAGAGAGCTCGCCAATCAATGTAACAACGAGGGGTAGAAGACATCTTGGCACTATCATCAGTAATGAAGCAACAAAAGACGCCTTTATGGAGAAGAAACTCGATGGGTGGGTATCAGAACTCCACCTTCTTCAAGATATTGCGAAGACTCAACCACATCTTGCCTTCGCTGCGTTCATCCATGGTCTACAACACAGGTATGTATATTTCATGAGGACGACACCAAACATCAAAGAACACCTTAAACCTCTAGATGAAGCCATCGATGCATTGATCAAGACTCTCTTCCAAGGGCACGAGTTCAACTCTCTGGATCGTAAACTGCTCTCCCTTCCACCGAGATTTGGTGGGATGGGACTTATCATTCCGTCAGAGATGTACAAACGAGAATACATAAATTATATCTAAGTGACTCGTTCTTCGAGAGAAAAGCTAAAAGATCACCAAAAAGTGTATGAGGAAGATGCCAAAGAGCAAATGAAGATCAGAATATAGATCCGGGCAGACACACGGAGGGACAATCAAAAACAACTTGATGACATCAAAGAAGAGACTCAATGCCAATTGAAGCTAAAATCGATTGAAGCTTCTACGGAGAATGGTGCTTCCCTTTGGTTGACAGCTCTGCCAATAAAGTCAAATGGATTCTATCTTGAGAAACAAGCCTTCTGGGATGCAATCTTTATTCGCTATAACATCCCGTTGAGGCGTCTACCAACATGTGTCTGTGGTTTGGCTTTCGACATCCAACACGCAATGAACTGTCCTCGGGGTGGTTTCATCATCTCCCGACACAACGAGCTTCGTGATCTTACCGCCGGGATCGCAAAAGAAATCAGCAACCACGTTATAGTCGAACCTACACTTACTCCATTGACTGGCGAACGAATGACATACAAGACAGAACAAGAACGAGAAAAAGAGGAGCTACAACAAAAGAATTCAAACCGTCGAAGGAGGGTCGTTCACACCGCTGGTCTTCACCTGTTTCGGAGGAATGGGTCGTGAATGCGATTGTTTCTTTTCACACGCGGCAACCCGAATCTCGGAGAAGCGCAACATTCCTAAGTCTTTGGTAATAAACTCCATACGCGCAAAGTTAAACTTCTCCTTGCTACAATCATGCTTGCTATGCATTCGAGGAACACAAAGGAATCAACACTCCATCGAGATTGCTGATGTTGGTTTCGCCGAAATGGCAAATAACTTAAACCAGAACATTTAATGCAAATTCCGGGTCTGCGGACAGCAAAATGTGTTCTTTTATTTTAAGTAAAATTTATTTTTGAAATGTGTATTGATAGATTGGTTGAATGTCGATTAAAACCTTGATTATCGATTGTTTTTTCATCAATTAGCTATCGACTGGTCTATCTGCATAATATCATCAAATAAAAAAAAGAAAAATGAGAAACAAAACTAAAAAAGTCATTTTATATTATCTATACAAAAAAAAAAGACTTAAAAGAATTAATAAATGTTTCAAGCAAACTTTCACAATTAAAATATGACAGAAATGATTTTGAATTTTGCGTGAAGTTAGATAAAAAGGCTTTCTCTAAAGATTACAACTGTTTTGACACAAATGGCCGAACAATTTAGAAATCACTGCAAATTCCCAGCTTAAAATTAATAATTCCAATGAAAACTCCATAAAAGATGCTAGGTCATAAATCAAACACATCTCCAAGTTGTTCTCAAAAATCTTTATTTCATCTTAGGACTGGTGGCCAAAAAACTCTGAATTTGCCAATTATGATAACATCACGCAACAACATGCTCAATAATAAACATGATTTTCGAAATGTGGAAAGGTTATCGAATTTGTACATATTTTTAATTATGCTGTCCATGGTAACCATGATGGCTTATTTACAATTGAGGCTTCTTCAGTTTATGCCAATCAATTTCCCTTCTACAGCATCGTTTGGCCCAGAGGGAAGGTACACAGAGTGGGAATCGAAACCTCGAAACCTGACCCTCATGGATGGCAATCAAGATTACACTTGTGATACACGCTTGTGTTAATTATAACCAATCTATTGCAGTTGTAATTTTATTCTCTTTTTTTGTAGCTTGATGAATCCTGGAAGTGGAGACGCAAATAACTTGAACGAAACCCCGAATCCAAACGGAAATGGCCAATTTTTAAATCCCAATGTTGTATGGTAAGGAATACAATATCAGATAATAACATGCCTAAATCTCAGTCTACTAAATATTCTATTTGTTTAGTTAATTACATTAATAAAAACAAAAATTGACCAGAGAATACAATGAGAATATTCGTACTTGAATTTCACACTGTCATAGATGTCCTGAAAATAACAGAAGGGGGATGCGCGTACAAGATACTCTTTTGTGCTTAATTGTTTGCCTTCATTTTCCTAGAAGAAATCAGTAAAATTAGTCCAATATCACTTTCGTTATCGTTTTTCCCATAAAACCCACCCCTCCACTTCTGTGGTAATTGGCTATCATGCTTACAAGATAAACCACCCCTTGGGAAAAAACTTATGGTTTTTGAAGACCCTACTAATCCTTATGACAAAAATGGATGGGCATTCAAAATTCTACATGAAGGAGAATTGGTTGGCCATGTTCCTAATCCTTTGAATGTGATGTTTCATAACTTGGTCATCAATAAATTAGGGGATATTATGCAACTGGGAAACCTAGCAAATATAAAGGAGGAGGCCAGCTATTCCTTGTTACTATCAAGTTACTAGTAGTGACCCTAGCTGGATGTGGGAAATATTGAATGTGCTGTTACTTTTACTTTTGTGTTGCTATTTACAATACAAAAATATACATCTAGAACATGTCTTTTCTCTTAGACTGATATGTACATCTATTATGCAAGGCTTTAATCGAATTTTGTTTCACCAATTTCCTTGTACGAGATAGTAAAGTACAGCAAAAGCAATGACTGGAAATTAGCTTGGTGAAAATAAATCTGATTAAAGTAGTAAATGGTAGTCTCTTTAAAACAATATTTAGATCGGAATAATGATGCTGCTTGTAGTAATGCTGGCTGGATGAGATTTTTAGACATGTTCTATGCGCTTAACCATCCAATTTATAGAGAAGTTGAATACAGCGACCTCTGGAATAAGGCAATTTACCCAACTGAGATAAAACAGCTATGCACCAAAAACACAACCTTCACAACATCAAATATAACCAACTGTCACCAGGATGGTGATTTCAAATTGGAAGAAAAGATAAAATCTATGAAGCGAATGTGGTATTCGCTAAAGGAGTCGTTTCATCAGACATGTGAGTTAGGGTTGCACGAGGAATTGACAAAGCTGACGCTATGGTCAAACGAGGATTTCTCAAGCAGATGAAAGTCGTAGTTTTTGAAGAGGTTGGGTGAAGACAGACTTCTATTGGTTTTATAGGATATTGGCCATCAAAAGGGGATCATTAGTCAATTTGTTAGTGTCTGGATCGATTAAGGGTCCAAATTTTGGTTTAGATTTCGAGAAACGATCAGCGTACGAGTAAAAGAACTTTGGGTTGGATTTGATTTTAGAGCTTCTTTCTGTTCCCTATCTTGAGCAAAGGATTTTTGAAGTAGCACTTCAATTTCAACAAGCTTTTCTGTAATTTTGAAATCTTTTTCACAGTTTCTCTTTTTTTCGCATTAAAATCCACCTGTCTCTTGGCTTGCGTTTCTTCTTGGATGAAAATATTTTTGCAGGTACATTATTTGGTGATATAATGAATATGCATTGTTTGATAAAAGCATCATATTGGGCGTCAGGGTCTCAATCAAATGGGTACAAAATTTTGTGCCAGTCAGTGTCTTTGAAATTTTCATTGATGATAACCCATAATTTGATCATAATAGAGGTTAAAACTATCAAAAGCACTGATTAAATTTTTATTATTGTTATTATTATAGTTGTTTTCAGTCATAGAAAAGTTCAGATGGCTTGTAACATCAATGATAAAGTGATCTGAGAGAGCAGTTGGTGTGCATAGGTGGTTGAAGATTGAATCAGGGTTATTAGTCAGTAAGAAGTCTAATATATTGCCATTAGAATGAGTAGGTTTATGGATCATCTGGTTCAAGTTTAAAGTTAACGATTTGCTTCTTTTTTTAAGAAAAATTAACATGGTATGGATACGCCTATGTTGCCTCCCTATGTTTCCTTTACCAAATACCATCAAAATTAAAAAAACCATTAAAAATTAGTTTCCTATAATGAATATCACTATGATGCTTAGAAAAATCAATGTCTTTTCACCGAGAGAATTACATTTTGTTTGGGTCTGTAAAATATTATGCAAATCTTTAACCCTGGTCTATACTTTAGTGCTGACCTGTGACTGCGTTTCGAACTGGGGAACAGTGATAGAAACTCCTCAGGCAAATTAAGGCACGTCCAAATTTACCATAATTTTTTATCACCGTTTCCACATGTCATAGCATATCACTTCATACATCGAAAGAAGCCTATTGGAGTGTAGATCACTGGAATAGCTGTGCCATAATTAATTTTTTCACCCAAAAAAAGATATTAGACAAAAACCAAAAAATGCTGACGTCAGCAAAACTTGTTTTTTGAATAACTCCAGTTTGGCTTATGGTATAAACATAAAATTTGGACGAAAGTTGCATATCAATAATAGGAACATTTTTGCATAATTTTTTTTGCAAATTTTGCTGACGTCAGCAGAAATCAGCAAAATACGAAATTTTGCAATAAAGTGCTGACGTCAGCAAAATTTCAAATAATTTTTTTTTTAAATGATCCTTTTAATGATGTGCAACTTTGGTCCAAATTTCATGTTTTTACCATAAGCCAAACTGGAGTTTAGCTGACGTCAGCATTTTTTAGTTTTTGCCTAATATCTTTTTTTGGGTGAAAAAATTGATTATGGCACAGCAATTCAATTAAGCTAAGTTTGAAAAATCTGGACAGGCCTTAATTTGCCTGAGTCGCCGTTAGAGACAGGTCGCTTCTTCTCGAGTCGGCTAAGAACATGATTTTTCGAGAAATTTTGTTTTTCTTAGCAGGTCACTCAAAGTTTTTTTGTTTGAAAGATGCCTTTGTATTTAATCGAAGTTATGGTTTATCATTCAATCTATGGATATGTTATTCACCTTTATAAATCAAAAGCATTTCTGCTGCAAGATTTCATTAAAAATATCTCTCAATGATGAGAAAGAGAAAGACTTCGTAACCTCAGTTTTCTGCGTTCAAATTTTTATTACTTTAATCAAATAAGTTTTAGGTGGATCTCTGCAGCTCAATATAAATTTTTATTTGGTTGGCTACTCAAGCAATGAAAAAAGAATTAAAAGAAGAAATTCAACGAATCAAGACTGTTGGAAAAGGAAGAAATTATTGTAATGGTGCCTCTTTGCTTTGGTTTGGAAATTATTTGTCAATAAAAGGTAAGCACACAATGCTTCATAAAATATATAGCCTCAGTTTCTTTGCATTTTTTGCTTTATTGTTTTTCTCGAAGATTTTTTGAACCCCTTTTATGGTTGTTATCATCAACATCAGAGTACTGAGAGTATTCTTTTGATTTACAGAAATCTATCTTTATGTCTATTATTCTCTTTCTTCCTTTCCAATAAATCTTTGAGGTGGAAAAACGAAAAATCGATTAATTGCTGTCCAGTTCACATCAAAATCTTCCTTTAAAAAATGACATTATTTCAATGGGAAAACTTCCTTTCCGAAATATTGCTAGAAACTAACCATCCCTGTCTCCTCTCTGGTTACCCTCCTCTTTGTAGAGTTCTTCTCGCTTGAGCCTTTCTCAGCGTTCATAACTGTTCACAGGAAGAGATCTGTCAAGCTGAACATTCTTGGATTGATTTTCCTTTGTTTCATTTTTAGGACACTGCTTATTGAAATATTATTTATTAGGCTTTCAAACTGAGATGTGACACGATGTGACTTGGTGAGCTTTAAACCCACCTTTATGATTTTTGATAAATATACCGGGTGCACCAAAAAAAAGTATACAACTTTGTCGAGATATTGTGAGCTTCAGGATTTAAATTTTTTGTTCATTCTTTTTTTATCGCATAGAGGATGTTCTAACTTGAATTTTGAGCTATCATACATTAGGTTTGAAAAAGTAATTCGAAAATTATTTAAAAAAAAACTGACTTTTTTTAATGTAGAAATTTCAAAAAAATCATCAAAAACAGCGAGCAAACTTTTCTCTTGACACTTACCTTCTTTACACATAAAAATACCAAAAAATGCAACTGTGCTCATCAAAACTTGTTACAAATTTAATAATATGGTAAAAAAAGATGTTCCCATGTGGGATAACATTTTCGGAAAAGCTGAAAATTTTTTTTGGAAATCTCCAAGAGAGGTTTTGATTTTATGTGTGTGTGCTATGTGAGAAATTTTTTGAAAAAATAGATCATTATTCCTCGACTAGTTTCTCAAAGAACTTGGGTTTGCATTGAGTTTGCTGGTGTTGGAAATTTTTATGACATGCAGATAAGATGGACAAACTGTTGGCAAGATATAAGATAAGAGAAAAAAGAACCAAAAAAAAATGAAATTATGTTTTTGTCATTTTTGTCTTATTTATAGCGTGATTGCTGTTTTTAATGATTTTTTAAAATTTCGATATTGAAAAAATGTCATTATTTTGGAAATAACTTTCGAACTACTTTTTCAAATTTAATGTATAATAGCTCAAAATTCAAGTTAGAGCATTCTCTATACAATAAAAAAAGAATGAACAAAAAATTTAAATCCTGAAGCTCACAATATCTCAACAACCCTGTATACTTTTTTTTGGTGCACCCGGTATTTCATGAAAATGTTTGTTTTGTTTTACTTTTGACTCCATCCCTTACCACAATTATTATTGCATATCTTTGATAATTTTCAGAGTCCTTAGGTGAAAATTTCTTTGCTTGGAAAAAGGCTTTTTAGGGGATTTTTTTATCAAAAAGTGGAAAGATTCTTTCAAAATTTGTATTTTCATTCCACCGCCTTCTTTTTTTACGAGATAGATTTTTTCTAGGCCAATCAGAATCGTCGATTTATCGCGAATAATCCAATCACGGCAAGTTTTCAGCAATTTTGGTCTGGTCTGAATGAAACCGAATTACTGAATGAAACTCGCTCCTACCGGTGTCCCTATGACTGTCGATCTCCTACCCTGACCCTAACTGATTATAACCAAACCCCCTGGAATGCATTTGACGGATTTGAAAAAAATTAGAAAAAATCGACCTGTCTTTGACGGCCAGTTTTTATCGTTTTCCCTAACCGGTACAGCGTTGAATATTACACCTTAAAAAACAAGATTGAATAGAATCTTTAGGAAAGATTACTTCTAGCTGTTCACTTATACTCGCCTTTCTGTTGGACACATCTGTAATTTTTTGAGGGACTGATCCAAAAGGAAACTTTGCTTGATACTTTTTACTATTGTATCTCAATGATAAACTAATTTCTTTTATAGATAAAAGAAAAAACAAAATGAGTTTAAAAGTGTCGTTTTTCAATCGAATGATGTTTCCCACGGATGCTTTAGACATTGTCCTAGTCTGACATCAAAGACATTGTCCTAGTCTTTGATGTAATGGAAGAAGGGTTGCACCTAAAAGTCAAATCTGAATCTGACTGGGACAGATTATTATCCTGGCCGAAATGGCATAATTTCACTTCCTGAAAATCATTCTCCTACTCCAGTAACAGCATCAATAGTGACAATAGGAAATCATGGCAATCATTATTAAAATTCAATTGCACCTATCGTAACCAAATATATTCTGCTGGTCAGAAAAAGGGAAAGGGAAATGCCACAGCTGCTGCTTCATACACAAGCTTTTCTCATTCTGGGTTCAGAAGTATTTTAAATAATATGAGACAATCAACTGAAAACAATCCTTCAAAAAAAGAAAAAAGAGGATTACATTAAAAACATTTGCGTTACTTACATAATAGGTGAGAAAATGGAGAAAATATTAGACATTCCAGTTAACATTACCGAATTGGCTAAACAAAGTAACGTCACTGTTGATGATATTCAACGCGAAGTCAAGAAAGAATTTTCAGAAGCATCGTTTTATATAATCACTGATGGTAAAGGTCATCCCATTCCAGATACAAAGTACAGTAGAGGTATCGCTTCTTTTTAAATGTCATAACTTATTTGCTAACTAGTTTAGATTACATTTTTGGGCACATCAGATTACATTATTTTGATCATAGTCATGTATTACAAATATTTGGTAAAAGTTCTGAAAAATTTGGTAAAATGGGGGTATTCCTAAAATGGGGGGTAAAATAAAAATTAGTTGGAAATAAATTCTGTTTTTGAACTTTACCATCAAAAAAAGATCATAAATTCAAACAAAATTTTGTATTTTTTTATATGATAAAACGCCTCCGACTGAGATGCTTTTTGAAATATTTTCCATTTCCATTCTCTGTAACATGGAGCTAAAGGGCTGAGCATTTCCACATTGGTTCTAAACATAGCGTCATCCTCCTTAGGGGTTACACCCTAAAAAAAGCCAAAAATAGGTGGGGGCGGGAGTCGTTTCAAATACTAGGAGGGCTGCGATTTTAAAGGGAAGGCTGGGGGCTGGCTAGAGTTAGACATACTTCTTTTAGCTTCGACAAAAAGGAGCGGAATTTTTTATTCATGCAGGTTATTCATGGGACTGGGGGCTGCCCTTGAATCCTCAAATATTAGGGGGTCTAAATCTCGGAGGGGGGGGGCTCATTTTTGTCTGGGGACTGAACCCTGGTGTTATGCATGTAATTGGTATTTAAAATTCAATATACAATAAGGTAGCCAAACCTATTATGGTCATAGTTACATTGTAGCCTTCCCCTCTGTAAAAGGTATAATATTCTTGAGGAACTAGTGATGTTGATTCACTGAATTTTAACCACCAGGCCAATTCTCTACAAATTTATTCTTCGAAAATATTTTTTATTTTTTGAAAATTCAAAAACTACAGGCTGAGCGACTGCAGATTCAGCAGTAATCACTCAAAACACAAAATTTTTAAAATTTGAAAATTTGAAATTGACATAAAAACTGAACTACTTATCCAAATCACTTGAAATTTCGCCCAGTGATTCAGTTTCAGATGTAGAATAAGACTGCATAAAAATTATTTCACGTTTTTTGTCATATTGGCCCGATTTTACCAAAATCGCACAAGACATGACAATTTCTTTCATTGAATCTTGTTTTAAATCACATATTTTAACTCTGTATCAACTTTCAAGTCAATAGCATCATTTTTCAGGGAGTTATGGATGTTACAATTTTCCAAAATACCACATAAAGAAGTCTGGACTTTAACCTGTTCTGCCATTATGAATTTTTGGTTTTTCTTTTTTATGACACTAAATGCTTACCTAGTTTTGAGCAATTACAAAAACAGAACTAAAAAATCTTTTCCGCACAAAGTTTTATGTTAATTTAAAAAAACTTCTTATTTTCACCAATTTTGGTTAATTTTCGGCTATCTATTAAATTAATCGTGACGTCATTATCAATAAACGCCCCGCCCCCGTTCATAAAATTTTGAAAATATTTTTGAGATGTCAAAGGGTAGGTCCATTATTTTACCCCACCTGATTTTATGCTATATTTGCCCTATTTTAGGGGTTTCATAAGTGCAATTTCCAATGGGGTGGCTTAAGGTGGTCATCGACCCTTAGAGACCTTATTTTGAAAAACACTGTTCTGCAAAGTTATTTAAAGTTTTTTTGGTCCAAATTGATAGGATATACTGAAAATAAAAGATTCAAACAATTTTTTTCAAAATAGCGCCCGGTGCTAGGGGCTACCGCCCCATTTTTTCTGCATAACTGATTTGGGTTTCCAGACAGCTTTTTGTGGATGGTTAAGGCTTTGAAATTTGAATTATTTTTCTTGTTCCGAGCTTGTTCCCAAATTTAGCCTGCTTGTTCCCGTTAGTATCACGTTGTTCTTTGTTGTTACTTGATTTCTAGAGAAAAGGTGGATCTTGGATGGTTAGGCTTTGAAATTTGAATTTTTTTCTTGTTCCGAGCTTGTTCCTAAATTTAGCCTGCTTGTTCCTGTTAGTGTCACGTTGTTCTTTGTTGTTACTTGATATCTAGAGAAAAAGTGGATATAGTGGCTGCTTTTTTGGTTCCAATTTATATCGCTGTAGCAAAGCTATCAAGGTTCATGGAGGAGAAAAGCTATGCCATCTGTAACGGGAAAATCTACAAAAAGGCTCCAGATAGTGCTTTCTCTTACGTGTACTGTCTTACAGTGAAGAGGTTCCTGATGAGATCACTCCGTGTTGACTCGGTCGCCAATGTGCTGACATCGCACATCAACTCGGTATCGAATTGACTTTCTGATCCAGACTGCGGATTAATAAAGCCACTAAAGATTCTTTACAATATCATTGAAGTGTTGCCGGCACGTACTATCTTCGTCATTTCAGAGAAGCGGTTTTACAACATCAGGAGTTTTCCCAAAGGGTGCACACCCCATGCGTTCATCCGCTACCCATATAATAAATCATACGTTCCATATCCGGGACCTTTCGTACAAGGTAACCACTTCCAGATTTTTAAATTGGCCTTTGTCATTTCGACACATTTCGATATACTTGAAAAGTTAAATAAAACTTTCGAATTTTGTAAATTTGTTTGAAACTGTGAAAAACCTTCTTTTTGTTTTTCTCTTCAGGAATAATGAACAGTTTTCCCAAACGGAAGACACGAGTCCAGTTCTTGCAGAAATACTTTCAACTGTTATTGCAAAAAAAATTCCCAATGAAGGAACCCAAACTTTTGCTAAAGGGTGACTCAAATTCGGGAAAAACCAGCTGGGCAGGCTATTTTTAGGGAACAACCTGGGAACAAGATAAAAGTTACAAATTTCACTGACTTAGACAGCCACTATCCATTTTTTATCTAGAAATTGGGTAACAATAAGATACAACGCGACACTAACGGGAACAAAGGCTATTTTTAAGGAAAAATCTTGGAACAAAATAAAAGTTACAAATTTTACAACCCCAAACAGCCACTGTCAACTTTTTCTCTAGAAATTGGGTAACACTAATGGGACGGTGGGTTCGAAACGAAGGACACTGGACCAAGGAGGCAGGACACAGGTCAGTGCTGACAGGTCAGCTTTAATTGCTGTAAAAGACAAAGAAAATGTTTGAAGAACACTTGTAATCGGTAGAAATATCATTCTGAAGGTATTTTATTGGTCTAGAAACTTTTTAAAGGTCAAAATCTATCCACATGCTTGCGACGTGCTTTTGGATTTTGTGCCGTGTATAACACGGACCTGTAATACTTGTATTATATATTACACATAAATCACGCATGTATAATAGCAGTTATCTTTTCAATGTCATCGACATGTTGCATGTGTTAAAAATGTTTATCTCATCTTTAAACAGCCGCTGACAGGAAAATAAGAAAATAGCTATTTCACAATCGCTTTATCATATCTCATTATATCTCCTGTATCACCTTGGGTATGATAACAAAAGTTGACTTAAATAGCGTCAAAGGTTTGTATTTTATTAATATATCAATAATTTTACTCCCTATCTCGTATTTTTTGATGAAAATGACGTCACTATTTTCATATCTCAAAAACAGCTCTCTTGGAGCATTAAATGTTTTCAAAATATTTAAATCTATATCTACTTGTACCGTCCGCATCCTATTGAGCATGAAAATACATTTTGTTGTAAGCTGATGTACACACCTTGTATTTTGTGATAGCGTCATCATTTACATAATTTAAATGTCATTTTGTCAATATTTGGGATTGATGGCTTGTCATTTAAAAATCTTCTAATTAGCGCATTTTGTATAATATAGGTATAATTTTCCATTGCGTATGTTTTTAGAAACATTTTATGAATTATATGTTACGAATGTGTTACAAATTTCCGGTCTGTAGTTTGTATGACCTTTGTCCTGTCTCCTGCGGTTTGAACCAACCGCTAACGGGAACAAGCAGGCTATATTTAGGGAACAATCCGGGAACAAGATTTCACAGACTTAGATAGCCACAATACATCTTTTCTCTAGAAATGGGTAATGGGTTCCTTCTGGTCTGTAAATTACTCTTATGGCTTATTTCACGGACCCAGTCCATTTTGAGATGCATATCATGAAGATTTTTAGAATCAGTATGAAAAAACCTCTCCAACGGTATATGATATGACATGTTTTGGAACAAAAATAAAAATTTTTTTTCGGGCATTCAGACTGGTCCGTAAATTACTTCCGTAGCCCGTAACTCGGACCCAGTCCATTTGCAGATATATGTTGTGATGTTTTTTAGAATCAGTGCGAGAATACCTTTCCAACGATATATCATATGACATGTTTTGAAGACAAAGATTTTTTTTCTTGCCTGAGAGGCATTCTGGTTTGTAAAATACACAAGCAGGTGTTTCGGAAATGGGTCAGAGGCTTAAAATGTTTCTTACCCTCTATGGTACCATATCAATTAAGGAAAGAAGGACATCAAACTTCAGTTTTCAGAAATATTTACGCAGAAAAAGCAAGCTAATTGGACATTTATCAAGGGACACTTTGTTTTATATTAACATACGAAATTGTTCTCTAAAGTATTGGAACAAATTATTCCTGTATTGAGAGAAAGGTTTTGATATTGACTACGCCACCATATTAGACAATTATCATGGTACATTCTCTTTTATTTAACCTGAGATCAGATTGTGATTGTTTTCTGCCCACCGCCCTGAAGCTCTAAAGGGATGGGTGAAAACATACAATCTGACGAATATGCAATCTCGAAATCGTAAGGACCGCGTTCGTCTAAAAGGACTGGGGATGACAACAAAGTTGCATGATTCTGGCGCACAACAAGATTCTTGTTGTAAAATTTTCCGCGGGAGGACTATTTTCCTCAGATGTATAATTTTCAAGCGCCTTTAGAGGTTTACCGTGCACGTAAGAAAAATTATGAACAGCTGTCAGGTTACTTTTATTTTGCCGTACCAAATCGTTCCCTCGCAGAATGGAACAAAGTATTCCTTTCTTAAAAATATCAAGGGATATTATGTTCTTCTTTAACGTGCGAAACACATGAAATATGCAATGCAGGGCGTAGCAGTGTCATCGCCATGACTGTTTGATGTTGTGCCACCAATACACGAAATGAAGAATTTAATATTGCTATTCGATTGAATCTTCTTATCTAGCAGATCTCTTTTCTCAGGCAAGTTGGCGTCCTCATGGTTGTCGTCGTAGGGAAAGGCGCGTCAAGAGATGCATAAATCTCGTTCAGAAATCTGAAAATCACAAAACCGCAAGAAATTATTTTTTTGAACAATTTACTAATAGCAAGGTGTGTGCAGTGGTTGTCTATTTTATAGTCATTGATCGAATAATATTTCATCAAATCGTACTAAAGTGCCTATATTGTGGGAATATACTAAAAACATTAAAGATAAATAAAATAAAAAGCAAGAAAATGTGAACTTACAAGAGGTAAAAATTTGCGCCTCAGCGTGTTTAATATTCTTTTCCAGTTCAACTGCTTGGCTGGCTTGATCATCTTGATGTTAATTTGGTATTTTGACACACATTCTCTCTTTACTGGGTTATGATGTGTGATTCTTTCGTTTAAAAAGTCGCTCCCGTTATTCAATAGCAATTAAAATGCGCCAATTCCCTTTGCGCACGAAAAGAACATTTTTTAATAATATAACTTATAGTAGTTGTTTTTATATCCTTTTCTAACACTCATTTAAGTTTTTTGAAACAATTATGGGTCATTTCAGCAAAAAAAAATTAATTGAAATTGGTATTCCCTTATGACACATTCATAATAATTGTTGTCTCTAGAGACTTTTCAATGATTAACGGCATTTAAAAGAATCGAAGTCTTTTGTAATGGCGATGTACATCGAAGGAACAGTAATTTTGTCTCTATTATGTTCTTTACTGTACATATTGTACTATTCCACAGAGGCTCTCAACTTGTTCACTTTGGTTCCTTTTTAGAGTACAGTTTTTTTCTGTTGATGGAAAAGAATGTTTCCCTTGACAAATGTGCAATAAACCAGCTGCGCTGGAAGCTCCGGCTTAAGAGATTAAGAGATTAAAAGATGTGAAGAATGAGTTTGTTGAGTTGTGTTAGAACGTTGCCCACAAACTAATAATCAGAAAGCAAAGTAATAATTTCATTGTAGAGCGAGTATGGGAAATAATATTAATGAATAAATAAACCAGCTGGAAGTTTAGCTCTTCTAAGTGATTACACATGCAATTTCTTGCTTAAAGTGCCAACCCAACCAAAACTCAAATCAAATGACTTTGGAGGTTTGGTGAAATGGTGGCAGAATTGACAAAGTAGTGCTGGATAAAGAAAAGCAAGAGATTCCAGAAGGGACTCCTCAATGGCTAATGTGGCAGGAGCAACTGAAAATGCCCAAGTTGAAAAACAGCCGTTCGATGCTTGAGCATTTACAACAAATCACCTGCGCCATACAATCAGATTGCTAACACAAAGAACAATTTCTTGAAATTACCACTCGTTAATACCATATAACACTATACAAATTTTACAAAGCCAACATCTGGATTCAATCCAGATATTATCAAGCGTTTGATAATAGATTCTAATTTGGAAAAACTTGATGACTTACAGAGAAATGTTGTCATTCTGTTCGAAAAATTATTGACTGCCTATATTTTTGCTCGAAAGAATATTGAAATCCTTTAATTTTGTTCGAAAAATTATTTCTCCCCAAGATTTTGTTCTAAAGTGAAAACATTTTATAAGGACTCACAAAAAGCAAATTAATCATTTCCCTCCAAAGATTCGTATTGGCGGTTCACTAGTTAATGAAAATCATAAGATTTATTGTACTTAGAAAAATAATTTCCACTTTGAAAGAATGAATTCAAGACTTGCAGGAGGTAAGAAAATTTTACTTAACTTTAATGGAGTGGCATCGCGTTGTCGACAATGTGATGTGTCTACCAACTGAATAACTGCCGTTAAAGCAATTTTGATCGAATGCAGACTTACGATCTTTTGTAAAATATCCGTTGACCATATTTGGTCATTAAAAAACCAATCAGCGTTCGCAATTATTTTCATTGACACTCCCTGAGACATGCGCTGTTCAGAGTGTATCATTTTTAACCTCCATGCGTCTTTGTTTTGGTAAAAATAGAAAATTCATAATATCAATCCAATCTTCAGCAGCGGAGCAATCCTGTCGGTCAGGAGGAGCACCCCAAATTGTGGTTGTTACAAACAAATTTTTTACTTCATATGCCATTCAGAAATCCACGCCACCTCTTGAAACTCAAAACATAACTGTCCGTATTACCCTGGACTTTTTGAAACCCATCCAGCAGCTAAGCTAACAATGATTTTTTGTCACGTTGTCGTTGTTTAAACAATTTGAGTAATGCTTTTACAAAGAACATCGAATATTGGGTGATTGCGGTCAGTTATATTCGTTGAGGCGAAGAGGTACGATGTGAAGAACAAACACAATATTTTCTGGAGTTTTTAATCATTCTACATAAAATTAGAAGGACTTTGTTGTGGTTTGAGATCTAGCAAACATTACACAATTCCCATCATCCAGATTCGATAAAATACAATTCGATACCTACCTTGAAAACAGCCCTGGCCAAAACATGTTGGAAATTTGTAGCATATAATGATATTTTTTTCTCGATCCTCGTCCAATACATACAATTTCTATATACAATAATGTACGCATAATGCAACACAAGAAAGGGGTAAATTGTGAATGTTTGAATGCAATGATTGCTGTCTTACTACAATCTAATAATGTTTCAAGAGGTTTATATACAAGAGATGCGTAAAAGTCATTGCAAGATTTGTTTTTTCGATTGTATGATATGAAAACTAGAAAATGTACTGAATTATAAATTCGCCAAAATTAGTCTTGCCAAAATTAAATATTTTGCTCACTCGCCAAAATAAGTTCCCGCTAAAATAAAAATTTTTGTTTCCTTGCCTAAATAACCCCTGAAATTCATCAAAATTGCTCAAAATAAGGCAAAATAGAGAACAGATTTACGCTGTCATTCGCCAAAATAAGTTCCCGCCAAAATAAGTTCCCTTAAGGTAGTTAGGACATCCTACTTATCAAAAGCTCTATTTTCTTGAATATTCAAAAACTACAACCGCAAAACAATGAAAAGAATGCTGCAATTTTTCATTAAAAATTCAACATGACCTCATGATTAAGAGAGTGAAACAAAGTGGACATGCAAGAAAACTTCCAAAATGTGTCTAGACCCTTAAAGAAAGCTCTGTCCACATGTAACAAAAAACAGAAAGACACTGAAAAACAAGGAAAACTTAAATTTGTATATTTTTGTAAATTTTGAATATAATAAAATAAAAACCAAGAAGAACATAAACATGAAATTTTGTATTTCACGAGTTTTTCAGTTTACAAACGGTGGATGACTTGAAGAACGGGGATGATATTCAAAGACTGAAACTCGTCAGCAAACATATCAAAAAAATTTTAGATTTACAATATAAGTAGGGAAAGGTTATTATTTGAAAAACAAAAAAACTTTTATTAGTAGGTAGCGCTAGCCCAATCTCTTTTAATTTACCCTTTCATCTAGGTTTTTCAATTTATCATTTGTATTCAAAATCTGGGGTTAGCTTCCCTTTTTTATGTCCATGTTTTATTCCAACGAGAAGGTTACGGGCCGCGCTACCGAAAGTACTCGGAGAAATTTTATATTTAAAATTGTATATGGTTTTTGCCCACCAAGGTGGAGTGGTATAATTATTGAAAAAAAAAACAAAAAAAATCCGAAAGAGAAAATGATAAGCCAGGTCCATTTGAACATTTCAAATTTTTCAATTGTCACTTTCATTTTACACCTCACTGATTTTAGGAAATTAATTAGGGGATAATTTGTAATCATTCGCATAATTATAATGGCATATTCAAGATGGCTAACTTTCATAACAAACATTGAGTGCAAACTCAAAAAGAAAAAGCTGTAAATTTAAACACTGAAAATAAACTCTCTTTTTTTACAGATTTGATTTTATACCTTATTATTGAAAGAATAAAGCAAAAAAACATTCTGTAATAGCGAAATTAACGAAGAAAACATTGTATATTAACTGTTAATACATATGCCAGAGGTCTGATAGTACATAAGAGCCAACAAAATACAAAAATTCATTCTTAAAGTCATTTTCAAGCAAACACAACCACTTCTGCTTCTCCCGGCAGCCATTTTTATTGTGCTTCAATTTAAATTCTCGAAACTTAATGTCTACATACCGTTGGCCTTTTTCACTAAAGATATAATCTATATATATTAGCACTATCAAGTTTGAACAAGGTTATGCTTATACAAGCAATGTCCAAAAGTTGAGACGAGCCGTGAAAAAGCAAATAAAACATTGTCGAAGGAACGTTTAATTTGTTTTGGAAAAAATGCCCTTTTCTCACATAAACTTGCATGTTTCTATGTTGCTTTCTAATCATTATATTTACAACGTTTATCAAAAAATTATCCTTTGAAAATTCCATCAATTCAAAAATTGCACTCCTAAGATAAAATGCTGAAACAATTAATTACATCATTTCCGCGCGCATGTCCGCTGATTTGTCACTTTCGATCTCAAAACCACAACAAAAACAAACGCACGTGAGTTATGAAACTGCAGTCACGTAATGGCTTCCAATTTAAAAGAGTACAAAGTTTACAACGCGGAATCTAAAGAGTGCCGATTTAATTTATTCACCACGAAAAAAATCCAAAATGAAAAAAGAGAAAGACAACACTACACAAAGTTCGCTGAGAGACAGACTAAGAGCTGTGAATTTGATTGTTGAAGAGGATCCTGACTTGTCGGAGTCAATTTGCCGATCAGGCGTATCAAATTTGAAAAAGATTGAAGAGGCGAAGAAAAAAACAGAAAAATTGGTCAGTCTCGGACTGAAAAGGAAACTCCCTTATTTTTAAGTCTTCTCCCCCGTACCTAAAATACTCTGCTCTAACTCCTCCTTCGTCAGTCGCTTTTTTGCTCTTTAGTTTTATAAGAGCTATTTCGATTTCTTTTGCTGTTATCTCCTTTGTTTCTGCGTTTTTACTTGTGTTAAGAAGTAAATTGAAATTACGATCAACTTCCTTCTCTGCTTGTTTTCCTTCATCATTGTCGGCTGGCATGGTTTGTAACAGTTCTTTGTAATGTTGCTTGTACAGTCAGGCACATCCCGCGATTGCCGGATACCGCAATTGCAGGTTATACTTTTGCGCTACAAACCCCACGGCTTGCAAAATTTAACCATCATTAATTTTACGTATTGGGCGCGGAAACTCACAAAGAACCGCGCGCTAAAATTAAGCGAAACTTCCTTATTGATATATTAGGGAGATAACTGCCCACGTAGAAAAAAATCCATCCGTGGTATCTCGAGTAATTACCTGTGAAACATTAGAGAGATAACAAAAAATCGCGAAAAATTCTTTCAAGTTAATATCCTGCAATTGCAACATATACCGTGCAATGTCTTCTTTGAAATATAACGCGATTGCAACATATTGTGTATCATCCTACATATTGTACCAGTAAAATCAAATCAAATCAAGCATACTTACACAAAGGCTTCTAGCATATCTCGCTAAACTTGGTGATTTAAAGGTATTTTCATAATTCTAATACCCTCAGTTTATAAGTAGAAATGGCTTTTTTTTCTTTAGAAGGAGGAAGCACATTACAAGTACAAACATACATAATACTATTTTTTTTTTATAGCATGGATTCCATTTCTGAAGACCCTTTTCGACCAACTATCGATACATCAATCAACAGCAGCAGTGAATTTCCTCCCGTCGGCACTACTTCTGATGGTTTACCACTTCACTCGTCGTCATTAAATTACTCGAGCAACAGTTTGAACAATGAAGTCGATGGAATGCCAAGTCTATCAGGCCTAGTGAAAGATTTGTTGAGACCATATCCAACGCTCCAAGATGACAGTTTACTAAGACTTGACGTAAGTTCTAACAGTACTAGCCTTCAAAACCTTGACTTTATTGCAACAAAGACTTCTGTGACTAATACTACTCACGCTATTAACACTGACATTAGCCCTACGACGACGAACTCTGACGGTAACATTAACATTAACCATAGCAATAACAATACCTCGACGAACGATGACAGTAACATTAACA
The DNA here is from genome assembly GCF_902728285.1 of Clytia hemisphaerica. Classification (NCBI taxonomy): domain Eukaryota; kingdom Metazoa; phylum Cnidaria; class Hydrozoa; order Leptothecata; family Clytiidae; genus Clytia; species Clytia hemisphaerica. Next base: position 741,326 of record NW_027104240.1, on the reverse strand, counting down.
TTAACCATAACAATAACAATACCTCGACGAACGATGACAAAAGACCTGAATTTACTGTTCCGACACTGGATAACGTTTTTGTTTACGACGCTGACGGCCAACCGATACTTAAAAAGACAGCTACAAAAAGGACATTGACACCTAAACAACAACAGACAAGAGACTTATTGACTGAAGACAAGCTTCGCAGAGAACGTGGTTTAAAGTTTTGTGAAAATGCTGCTAAACGGACTAGCTCAAGAAGTAACCACACCAACGGTTTCATCAAGAAGATGCGGGAACTAAAGATATGTACTGGAGATGATGTTTACCTTGTCTTATACAAGGATGGTCTCAAGAGTGGCTCAACAGTAATTTTCGACAAACTTGGACTTGGTAAAGACCACCGCCAGACCACCTCCACAAGTTGTTTTGCCTCCAGATAATGTACTGGAGTTATATTCTCCAAGCAAGAAAAGAGAGCGTGACGACGAAGATGTATGTCAAGAATGCGGTGCGGAATGGAAAAGTCCGATGGATATTGCGTACGATTCAAAATGGATAGGCTGCCAACGTGTCAATCCAGATGGCAAAAATTGTGACCGATGGAATCATGCCAAACTATCTAAACATCGCGAAAGTGTTTGCCACTTTGAACCATTTATCGGACCTTTTGGAGCAATGTACTTTTGTCTTTGCACTTTACCCTCCAAAATGAAATCTTGTCCCTGACTCTTTCTTGGGACTTTCGTTGTACTGTACGACCTGTATTTATCACGATGCTCCCTGACCTTTTTGGGTTAGAGAACTCGATTTTTTAGATCACGGTAAGAAACTTCACGGTAATAGGGGTGGTTGAACGCGTAAAAGAGATCCTCAAATTTGAATCGTGCAGCATCGACTAACTTCCCATCGTTACATCTAACACCATTCTTAAACATATAGATCGGTAAAACAAAGTTAAGGATGAGTTCTGCTACCATTGCAACAGTTGGGTTTTCATTCTCACTAGACCATTTCAGAAACCCCATAACAGAAATCGGTTCCGAACTGGCCTTGGCCTTTTCATCAACCAAATACTGGTGAATTGATTCAAAACTAGTCCCGAAAAGCAGTATCTGTATAGCCTACCAAGACTTGTGGGTGTCTTTTGCATTAAAAAATAAGCTAAACGCTTTGCTAGTTTGAAAATTAAGTACATCTTTTCCTAATGGTTCTATCATAACATGTTCTAAAATTTTGAATATGGTTTTCATCTGGTTCATATGCATATGTCCCAGTCCTGGAATCATATATATAAAATCGTACTCATCTGGATCTTTTTCGATTAACCGCTCAGAATAACAGTAAGGCGGCCCATCACACCCAAGAAAAACCCACTTTCGATCAATCCCGATTTTGGCTAAAACCTTCATCTCATCCAGAACTCGCTTTACATTCTTATAACTATTTGGGTTAACCAATACAGTCTCGAACATTTTAACAATTGGCCTACATTCTGAGGGGTTCTCACCAATATTGATGTTGGATGTTGCAACATAAAATGACTTTGACTTATTAGAAGCAAATTCTTTTGTAGCTTCAGAGTATTTTATGAGAGGATTTCCACAACTACATTTACGTTTCAAACCGTTTTCATACACTTTTTCGCATTTCGAACATTGTTTGCTTGAACTGTTTTTAATGTCTTTAACTTTCTGTTCGACAGAAAAATTGTCTTCAACCATATGATTCATGAATTTAGATAATAACGCATGTAAGAATCGATATCGGTACTCTCGGTAGTTTTTCACGCCTTCTTCAATTTCAGCTTCCATTTCCTGATGTAGCGACTTAAGATCAGAAGATCTTGTTGGCTTTAAGGATGCATCCTGCTGAATGTCATATTCACTTGTTGGTAGGATTTGAATCGCTGTGGTAATTACGTCAGCTCGAGCTAAGCTATCTGATGAAACTCGATACGATTTTATAATATATTTGCCGATGTTATCAAAAAAAATGTTCCTTTCATACAATTTAACATTTTTTCTCCTTGTAGCTGGATCCAATTTCGATACGTGGTATACCCCCCTCCTGGCGAGGTCTTCCCATTAACCACACTAACGGACTTGGAACCAGATATACAAGATTGTACTAAATTAGTTCGAAATGATAAAGAATCAGTTCCACTGTTTGTTTTGGTTAAAAGTTTCAATGAATCCAATGTTGACAAGGCAATGGAGTATAATGAAAATGACTTTTTAAATGTTTTGAAGGAATTTTTGCTTAGGAAAAATATACCAATCAATTATACAAAGCGCTCTGTTAGAGGAAAAAAAACGAATTTCAATAGCAGGAATAGGGTTAAAACAATCAATTAAAGTTTCAGTCATTACTTCTCATGCTGATTCACCTGTATTCAATGTAAACCGAAATGAGAAATCTTTTTATGAGAGAACTGCTGAAGATCCAATCTTGATTATTCTACAAACATTCCTTCTGACAATGTCAATGATTTTAAATCTTTTCCTAATGAATCTGATGGAAGTTTTGATTGGGATGATAATAGCGAGCATTCACTCATTTTATCTGGTATTTCCAAAAACGTTGAATCAAATTGTGATCGATCTAAATGTAAACCTGACTCAGTTGAGATTGTTGATCATCCTTCACATGACTCAAAGATCTTTGATAAAGATAAGTCAAACAAAAGTTCTATTTTTCATTATTTCTCTAAAGGGGACCTCAATTCTGAAAAGAGAAAAGTCACCAAGAATTGTTTATGTAGAAAAACAATTTCCATTTAGAAATAAATCAAAAGAATCTTCCCACTATGATAATTTAACCTTTTCCAGATTCTACCAAAACTTTAGAACCATAACTCCATCCCAGTTACAGTCCTGTAATTTTGACAATTTTGAGGATTTTTTAAATACAAATTTTCCAACACAGGAGTCCAAGAGTGAAGTTCTGAGGGATGCAATTCTCAAAGCAAAGTCTACCATAAATATTCTCGAGACTAGAATGAATGCTTTTCTTTGTGGCTCATTTCCTCCCATATGTACAGGGAATGTAGCAAGTAATGCGTTGGATGACTTAGAAGCCTCATTGTTGATTCCACAATTTACTGCACAAAGTTACTCACCAAATTTGATTTTTAAATGCCAAGTTTGTGAGGTTTATAGGACATTTTTGAAACAATGTGGAAGGTTGTGTAAGATGGGTCCAGGTATTTTGGAAGGCTGTAAGCAGCTCTACCAACACTCTTACAGATCACCACAAAAGCGCAATTGACTTTTTGAAAAGGCATTCTAGCACTTTACCAAATTCGTCCGAAAAATTAAACGAAAAGAGCATGTTTCCACTTATTTCAAAGATGAGTCCACGGGAAAGGGAAAGAATGTGTCTTGCAAGTTTCTCTGGGATCTTGATATTGTCAAGGAATTTAGACATGATCAAAACATAAGAAGAAAAAATCCTAAAAGCATTTTTGCAGATAGAAAAGATTGGAAGAAATGTGAAAGCGGTAAAGAGTATGATGAATGGAAGAAAAAGCATCAGAGAGATTTTAAGGCTCTTTGTGAAGAGAGTAAGTTTAGCTCCTCTAGGTCTGTGTTCATCCCTGCGAACGAGCAGAAAATATTAGTTAGTGGGCAAACAGTCGTCCTTTCTGGTGGAATTAAGTCACTGGACCCTCCTTGTCTTGGTAGCGCATTTACTACTGGTCCTCATCCATTTACATGTGTAAATTGTCACAAGCAAAGAAAAGCGCTTAAAAACCTGCAGGCTTCTCGTAACAAAAAAGCATCACTTCCTAAGACAGTCTCGACTTGGCAAAAAAGGAATGCGTGCAGACTATGCATCTAAGGGTGAAAAAGAACAACTCTTTCTTGAAACAGTTGAAAAAAATGAGGCTCTTGTCAAGTGCAATAAGGCATACAAAAAACTGGTTATGAGCAAAACAAATTGGGAAAAGTCGTTGTTGGAAAGTTGTCAGACAGACGAAGTGAGGAAACTTGTTCTTGATTTAGTTATGCTCATGGAAAGTAAAGATACCACCCTAGAAATCAAGAAAGACATCATAAAAAATTTATTGGGAAAGTTGAGATCTGGTGTTAATCACAAATTTTTGCCCATCATCAAAGATGTGGCGGCATACTATCATAACTCTCTAGGTCCAGATAAATATAGCTTGCTTCAAAATCTCTTTGGGCTTCCAGGAAAGACTTGCGCAAAGCAGCATGGTCTACAAACTAAACTTCAGCTTGGGATGAATGAAGAGGTTTTTGAGAGAGGTGTAACCTTGTACAATGGTTACCCTGTGATTGATGCCACTGACGAGGCTAGAACTTTAAGGATGTTGTCTGGAGTTGTAGGTAAAGAAGGAAATGTTGAAATTATTGGTCAATGTTGGGAACCTGATTTGGATGATTGGGAAGGATCGAGGAAGTTTCTTGGTGAAGTTGTTAAGGATAATAGTGTACCAGATGAATTTAATGCCTTAAAGAAAGTTGCTGATAAGATCATAGCAAAAAATCAACTTGCCAAAGACACTGCTATTCACAACTTGGTATCAGCTTCTGGAATTAAAACAAAGCCTCTCATTTACTTGATATGGCCTACCCCAAATAAAGGTTATCGATCTTTTCACCTCATGAAAATATGGGACCTTGTCAGGTCTAATTGTTTTCTTTTACCATCAGGAGAATTGAGGAGTGACCCAATCAACCTAGTTGGGCATGCCTCTGACTCAGCTGGATTCCAATTAGCAGCTGCAGTGGCGTTAATGACACCTCAGCCTCAAGCATTTAAAGTTGGGGTGAAATATTTGACTCTTGATGCTGGAGACAGTCAGTTTGCTTCCCCATACCTAGGTCCATTGCCATCTATTGCATACTTAGATTATGACCACAATCTTCGTCTTTTTCTAAAGTGTCTGAAGTATGAGACCCTTGATCTTGATTTCTTTCCATCTAAAACTAGCACTCACATTGCTTCAATTAATCATCTACGCGAATTAAAGGATATTTTGGATAGTAGTGGTAATTCTCATCTTTGTTCATTTTCCAATAACGATCTGCTTTTTGCTCGCTTTTTAGACCAGAATGTTGATGCAGCTCTAAAAATCTTTACTTCCAGAGTTGCACAACTTCTCCATGAACATGTTCCGGGCTCTGCAGGCACATCCCTGTACATTGAAGGTGTTGTTGCATTGTTTAAACCTTTCCTCAATCCAAATTGTAACCCAATTGCCAGTCAGGAAAGTATAAGCGAAGGGATTACTGTTTTCCGAATTTGGAAGCAAATTTTGAAGAAGAAGAAAAAAAGGTTGAATGCAGTAAAAAATGCAGCAAAAGATCCCTCTAAACGTGGAAAGTTCATCACTTATGGATGTGCTAAGACATCAGAAATTCTATTTGCAGCTGGTACTTGCCATATGTTGGCCATGTTTGCACACTTTAAAGAACTCGGTACAGCTATGCTACCTCTCTCCAATTGCGGTACGAAAACAACAGAAAGAATCATAAGTGAGATTCAGGGTAAAACAAATCAAATACAGTCTTTGGATGCACAGCCAACACTTGCCGAAATTATGCAAAAAATAAGTAAAGTGCAAACAAATCACACTGCTGAGGATAATATCCTTGCAGCAGGTGGTAAGAAACTTAGTACTACCAATCGAAGAAGGTTGTCCCAGAAGCTTAAGGTTGCTGAAAATTCAGATTATGTTTATCCAGCTTCTTTTGACGATTTCAAGCTGCAACAGCAAAGTGCTTTTAAAAGTGGGGTTGAGAAAGGTATCTCTCTGTTTCGAAAATATTGCTCGGAAGGAATTGAATTCTTGGAAAAAAATGGTGGTCTTGGTTTTTTAAAATCTTTCAAAAATGGTGTGCCCGAAAAGAATAAATTTGAAGGTTGTGTAAGCGAAGAATATGCATTAGAAAAGTTGAATTTGAAATCTGCTGAACTCCTTTCAAAAGGTGCTGATGTAGAAGAAAATTTAATTACTAATTACTTGAACCCAGAAGATCAGACCACTGACATTAACAAGGAAAATGAAAAAGATGACATCAAGGAACTGATCTCTGAAGAAGTTCTTACAGATCTAGAATCAGGAGATGTGAAAGATGAAGAGTTAGAAGCTTCTGAAAAGAGAAAATGGTATTTGTCAAGAGTTGTTAACGGCGAGGTAAGGGATATCCATTTAGCACAGGCACTGAAACTTTTCATCCCTCGTGAGTATGTCTCTAGAGAGAGGTCTAGAAGACACATTGCTGCCAAATTCCTCCCAGATCGAGGTGAACTGGATGAACAGCACAATGTGATTGCCTTTAGATTTGTTTTAGCTAAAGTTTCTGGGAAAATCTCTGTTTGCAAAGTGGTAGCACTTAATTGTAATGGTAAATCTGTGATGAGTGCTTCAAACTTGGATGACAAAGTAACTTGTCTTCTTATTCCTCTTGAAAAGGTGCCATTAGAGACTAATTTGTATGTTTTGCCCATGAAAATTATTGTTAGCAGTTGGATCAAGGTGTCAAATGTGATTGGGGAGTTGAAGATGTCCTGTAACCAAAATGGACAGTACAACATATTAGAAAAATCCCTTAGTGTTTTACAGGAAGCTGAAAAATCTCAAAATTTGTCGGAAGATTTAGAATACGCCAAGAAGCTTTCAAATTCTTTACTTCCACAAGGCTTTCATGAAGTTCATGATGTCATTGACAAACGATTGGACCCAAAAACTGAAGAATGTTTGTATCTGGTGAAATTTAAAGGCCAAGAAGAGTGTGATCCAGTTTGGCTCACCCAATCTTGCTTTGACCGACCGATTAACTTCTCTAAGAGAAAAGGATTCGTTTCTTCTGAGAAAGTCTTTGCATCTGAAAATTCTTTCTTAAAGTTTGCATTGGAGACTGGGGTTCCTTCTAAAAAGCAAAGAGCTCCAAAAAGGAAATCGTCTATGCAACCTAATTCTTCAGTAAAAAAAGGAAAAGTCTCTGCTAAAACTAAGGAAAAATTGAAAAATTTCTCATTCATTGATGCTTCTGCTGAAAAAGACTGTAATGGTAATACCTCTTTGATTGATCTTGAATGTGTGCCTGATGGTGATGATAAAGGTTCTAGCTTAACTGACGAAAGAATTATGGAGGAATCTATTAAAAGGGTCTCCGATGGAAGATGGTTAGACGGCAACATAGTACAAAAAGCTACTGGCATGATCAAAAAGCAGTTTCCCAACATCAAGGGATTGCAAGATCCATTGAGGTCTAAAAGTCAGCGTGCAAAACTTAAAAGTGTACCAGTCACGGATGATTTATTCAGTATGCAAATCCATAATGACGATGAAAACCACTGGGTCTTATCACTGTGTAAAGGGAAGGATGTATACATCTATGACAGCATGTACTTAGAGCCGTCGCAAAATTTGAAGGCTCAACTTTTCCTGTGCTACAGTGATTGCATAGATGAAGGAAGGCTTAAAATTCAGTACAAAAAAGTGATGAAGCAGTCAGGAAGTAGTGACTGTGGTGTATTTTGCATTGCTTTTGCCATTGATATCGCTAATGGGAGATTTCCAGAGAGAGTGTTGTATTCTCAGGAACACATGAGAAGACATCTTTTGGACTGTATTGAGAATGACGAACTGGTTCCTTTCCCTGTAGCTGAAGATTATGGTGATTTCATAGATGAAGTAGATAAGGAGTATCTTTGGGAATTTTCTCCTCTTTATATTAACATCTAATTTTTTTTTTGTTTTTCTCACGATTGCTTTTTGTCATTGCGTTCTTGATATTTCTGTTATGCACTGATTTTTTTAATTTTTCTATAGTTTATAGAGAATTTGTTTTGACATACTATAGATCTTGTTTGTTGACTTGTTTTAGTTGATTTTGTATATATTAACGTTGCATCAGCTTTGATAGATTTGTTTGGGTTTAATACGCATTGTGTAGTTTAACAGGTGTTCCTCAGAATTACCTTTGCGTACCTCCATTGTTGTGTTTTTGTATATATATTGTGCTTGAAGGAGGTATTGATATTTCTGTTATGCACTGATTTTTTGAATTTTTTAGTTGATTTTGTATATATTAACGTTGCATTGGCTTGGATAGTTTTGTTTGGGTTTAAAACGCATTGTGTAGTTTAACAGGTGTTCCTCAGAATTACCTTTGCGTACCTCCATTGTTGTGTTTTTGTATATATATTGTGCTTGAAGGAGGTATTGATATTTCTGTTATGCACTGATTTTTTGAATTTTTTAGATGATTTTGTATATATTAACGTTGCATTGGCTTGGATAGTTTTGTTTGGGTTTAAAACGCATTGTGTAGTTTAACAGGTGTTCCTCAGAATTACCTTTGCGTACCTCCATTTTTGTGTTTTTGTATATATATTGTGCTTGAAGGAGGTAACTTGCCGTCGCCTTAGAGCAAAAAAAACAAAAGTAGTTTTTCATTTTTCTATGATTAAAAGTCTTTTCACTAAAATATTTTTAAAAACCGTACAAAATATTTCCAGATTAACTTTTTCCCTGACCATTGTATAACTGAAAACTGAATCAAGGCTAGGGCGACGCCTGGTCCACAGTCCAGGAATAGGCACAGTTCAATTATTTCTGTCACTTGAATCTGTCAATAAAAAAGGATGGACTCCTTCAAGTACTTAGAATTTTACTAATACTTTTGGGAAGCTATTTGTAGGATGATTTTCTTTTTCCAGAAATATATAGATTTTTACAGATTGCAACGATAAGTGTTTGAATTTTCTTCCCATCATAATTTCTGCAGATTAGAGCTAAAACCTCATAATATTTTGTACCATCAAATTAGTTTGATCTTCTAGATTAGGTATAGCAAATTGTTTTAAAGAACGATAACGAAAATGAGCTTCCCAGAACTGTCAGATAATAACCGCGATCAAGATGATCTCATGTCAGACACCAGCGTTGAAACCGTTATTGAGAAGCCTTTAGCTCCAAATGATGCAAGGCATGTTTTAAGAACCTTAAGAAACCGAAGAAGACGGCACCAGAAAGCAAATAACTTAAAACGATTAAAAAAAGAAAACATTAAATTAAAAAAACAAATAAAAGAAAACACGGATAATAGATTGAAAGAAAATGAGGATATTTTAAAGCTCCTTATCCAACAACAGAACTTGCAGCCACAACACATCCCTCAACAAATCAACCCTCAACAAATCAACCCTCAACAAATCAACCCTCAACAAATCAACACTCAACAAATCAACCCTCAACAAATCAACCCTCAACAAATCAACCCTCAACAAATCAACCCTCAACAAATCAACCCTCAACAAATCAACCCTCGACAAATCAACCCCCAACAACAGCTCTTGCATCCACAAATCTCTCAACAGTTCAACCCTCTACAACAGAACTCACAGCCACATGTCACTCAACAACTCAACCCTCAACAGCACGACCCTCTACAACAGAACAACCCTCTCCAACAGAACTTACATCCGCATATCGCTCAACTTAACCATCAACAGCACAACCCTCTCCAACAGAGCTTGCATCCAAATAACCCTCAACTCAACCATCAACAGCACAACCCTCTACAACACAATTCTCAGCCACAAATTTCTCCACAATACAACTTTCAACCTCCGATCGCTCAACAATACAACTTTCAGCCACAAATTCCTCAACAACTCAACAACCAACAACCATTCGTTAACCCTAATTTAGTAAATTTGTTCCGACTATTAAATTCGCCATTTTTCAACTGACACTGGTTGGCCTGCAGTTTCTTTTGTTAACATTTGATTATCTCTTTTGGCTTTTGTTTTTATTTTATCAGGCCCTCCTAGCGGATTTTATGATGGCGTGATGATAGAGACCTTTTTCTTGCGTGATTACGTGATTTTTTTCTTCATGATAAGAGGTCAAAGCCTGATCATGATTTGAAAGATTTTTGAGCCGTGATGCTTGATTTGGACTTTTTATCCAAATATTTTGCTGATTTTTGTGATCGTGATCGTGGTTGAATTGAAGACAAAAAAATGAGTGATTTCGTGATCAGACTTACCGCTGGGGGGCCTCATGTATTGATTTAACATTTTTTCATAAGAAAGCATTCTCTCTTTGGATGCAGGCAGGATGCATGCTTAGGTAAAATTTGAAATGAAGGTCAGACCATGAAATATCTTCAGAACTTCTAAAACTTGGTGCTCAAATTAATAATAACCTGCTCAAAAAGTTAAATAATTAAAGAATCGTAGATCTGCTTCAAACAAAGCAGGTAAGTTAGGAAAAAATTTTCACAATCAATAATCCTCTTTTGTTTAGTTTCATATTTTGATTTTATGTTCAATGTTTTAGATGTGTTAGTTCTGTAGTGATGTCTTCTGTGTCTACCCTCATGTTCAGTTAAGGCTCAGATAAGGTGTCCCGGGCATGATTATTTGCCAACGTTTTCTGGAACAATTGTGAAACCATGAATGGGGTTAAACAGTGCATACTCAACACTTTTTTCTCAAGTAAAGGTGACATGAAGTGAAGATCACGTGTGCCTATCACACCCGACTCAAGGCTTTTTTTGACAGATTTGTTTGTTTGAATGTACTATTGTCTGTCTTGTAAGTTTATTATTTGTGTAGTGATTTGAATAGTGACATTTTTTTGATTTGGTTAGAGAAGCTTGCATAGTTTGCACCCCCTTTTTAATAGGGGGTGCCCATTTTCTTGGGGGCCTTTGTAGTGGGGGTACAAGGTTTGCCTATAAAACTAGGGGGTGGGAATGTAGGGGGGTCAAATAAGAAAGGGGGTTGGAAATTTTGTTCAACTTAATCATATACAAATGGTCACATTATGTTTTAAAGTAAGAATATGTACCATCAAGACACAAAAGTGTATCATGTTATTAAAAACGCTTATATATTGTTAATTGTTGGCTTGCGACTGTATACATTTTTTCTCTTTGATTACTTTGGTAGCGCGCAGAGCGAGTTTAGATCTTCTGCAAAAAAAAGAGGGGGGTTAAGTTTTCATTACAGAAGGGGGATGGGTATATAGCATGGGGGTATAAAACCAAGGGGTGTCACTCTCCTCTGCAAACTGTGGCTTGTGATGCTTAGATCTGTATGCAACTTTCTGTAACATCTTCCAAGGTTGCAAAAAAAACAAAAAAAATATTGATGGATCAATTCCAAAGGAGTAAGACGGACGTTTAGGTTAAAATCTACTTCAATTATTGCTCTTTGTCATTTCGTTTTGTATTAGAAACCTGTTCATTTATTCAGCATAAATTTGAGGTCGCTTATTTTGTACTGGTTTATTTATTAGTAGGCAAAATGCTGATTTCGCATGTTGCTGCTACCTTTCTTATTTGTATATATTCTTAACTGTTCGACTTTTTATCTCAAAGCAAAAGATTTTTATTCTTGACTGTTCATATTTTAACGATCATTTTTAAGACTTGTATGCATTATATTCTAAAACCGAAAATAAAAGCAAAGTTTATTATGTCTATTTACATACTATTTACAACTTGATTCTCCTCTTGTACAACTGAGCCCGAGTATACTGTTCAACGCACGTTTTTTATATATCATTATAAAATATCTGCCACTCAATCTCCCGATGATAAAAGATAAAAGAAATTCTAATGAAAGAAATTCTGTGAATCTCTTCATATTATATTTTTTTTTTTTAGATAAGAAAAATTAACAAGAATTTACATGTCAAAATTTCCATAAAATCTTTGAGTTTTGGTTGATAAACATCAATTCAGTCTGTCAAACCATGACTGCCAATTTGGATGCCTGTCTATACGGATGTTACAGGTAAGGAACATTATTTATTACTTCCATTGGCGTGCAGTTTATATTTAAGGAGTACTCATTCCAGAAGCACCCACCGATGAGAAAGTAGCTAGTTCTTTTTTGCCAGGTAGAGGATTTTGAAATTAAGAACAGATGTTAAACCTCTGGTTAGATGCTTATCAAGGGACTTTCTGTGATATCTGTTCTTATCTGCCAGGGCAGACATGAAATCAAGGATAGAGCAGCAGGTCACTTTTTTCAGTCTTAAATGAATCAACAAAACAGATGCTCACATGCTGTTTAGCGATTCTCTAGAATACTTAGAAAAGTTTTTCAGATAATTGTCATTTCGCCAGGAACAGAGTCAATATCCCAGGTACTGCACTCGCCTTAGCAACTAAAGGTCAATTTTTACCGCCTGGTCAAACTTTCAGCTAGAACAGATCACTTTTATTCAGTGTTAATTTGCTGAGAGCAAAAACCGCCATTTCCAGCTGGAACATGACTTTAGCACAGATAAATCGAAGAGGCGTTTCAGTGGGAGCTTTTGTCGTTCAAACAATCATCCTTTATATTTTTAAGGTATTTTTACGTTTGTTGGCCAAGAACAGTTGAGGAAAATTCATCCAAAGTAAAAGAAGGCATTACGAGATCTTAATTCGCCTATTGTTTTATGAAGCAACATTCACCAATATAATATTCGATTTAGTCTCATTAAAAGGTATATACTGTCGAGTGATTTTGTTTCTCGTGACATATAACACATATTGATGTTAAATTTAATGTTTAGTCATAGTCATACCTTAAAGAAATAAATTCTGGGGACACTTAATTTAGCAGATTTGGCAAAAGATCTAATCTTTCCTGTCATCCGCCAAATTTGGAATGTGCACATTCCCCATAAGTGCCTGCTATTTCAGGCCTTAAAAACAGGTTTTTCTCATTTAACAGTGTTTTGGGCTAAAAATATCCTTCGTCTGCCAAATTAAACTCTTGCAAATTTATTTTTTCAAGCAGTTAGCAAAATTAAATTCCTGCCAAAATTTCTTCCTTTAAGGTACTCCTAATTTCATGGCTTTGAAATATTATGATTTTCTATTTTCTACCTCTTAGGTTTCATCAGTCTTTGGTCAAAAGAGAAGTTGTTTATTGGGATCGTGAAGATTGTGATTTTTTTATCCGACGACTGCCAACGGATGACTTACTGTATTGCAATTCAATCACTTCGCTCGTCAGAACATTTAAAAAGTTTTCATGAGAATTTTATCATCAGCAAATATTTCATTTTTTAAACATTTATCCCTGGACATTTTATTAAATTTACCAAATAGACATGGCCATTTTTTCAAAGATTGACCTCTAGACAAATTATCCTACATCCCATGAACAGATTTCTTCCGGAAGAGTCCAAAGCGTTTTCCAAATTTGTTTAAATAGAAGGGCCTCCTTATGCCAGTAGGGTTAACTTGAACTATCTTAAGGGAGCTAATTTTTGCGAACATTAGTTCCGCGAAATACGATTTTCACTAAAGATCTTCAGAACTCTTAAGAAATCGAGAGAATTCGGGAAAAAATTGGTGTCAACCCAGAAAATAAAATCCACAAAAAGCGTTTATTTTACAAACTCATATCGCGAAAATAGTTCCCCAAGGTAGCGAAAGGTTTAATATTATTTGATATAATTTTCTCCCCTTACAAATTATAGTTTAGGAAAATTGTAATTTTTTTGTACTATATTAATGCCTGATTTTATGAAATATTAAACAAGACTGAAAAGAAACCTATTCTTATATCCTACCATGATCTTATCAAACAAATTTAAATTGCTCTATTTATTCCCCTGAATGTGTGCTATTTCAGGCTTTAAAACAGGTTTTTCTTTTTTTAATGGCGGTTTTGGACAAAAATGTCCTTCGTCCGCCAAATTAAATTCCCGTCAAAATTTCTTCCTTTAACGTACACGTTCTTTTTTTTGATAGGTTGCGAAAAGACTATTTAAATTACTTAAACAACAATAATTCTTCAACTTTTACTGTGCTTGTTTCTTTTTCAACTCTGGTTTTCCGGGCCTTGATTATATTTAATGGGTCGATAGGAGTGTCAAGCAAAGTTAAAATTTTGGTTCTTTTAGATACCTTAAAATAACTAATTTCGCAGTCGAAATAAAATGCGGAAAATCGCATATTGCGAATTAATTTTGCCCTATTTTGGACACCTTTCTTTCATTTTCCTAGGGACTTTGCTGATTTTTTTATGAAAATTGGCCAAACTTTGTAATTGGCGGGTTCTATTTTTTCGCGGTTTTGCCGAAAAATGCAAAAATTAGTCCTATCTTAAGGTAAATATTTCGGTTTTCTTTTTTTAGTTCTGAGTTGATTTTTCGCCTTTCTGTCCTCTGGCAACGTCGGGCGCGCTTAGTAAATTACAAACAAAATCTTAAATCTGCTGTTCCGCTTGCTGCCTCACCTTCTTGTTTAAATCTATCTGTTTTACCCGACCTAGAAAATACGATGTGCTGTTCACTGATTACGTCATCATCTAAAAATTATTATCTGCTGTTCATTGAGTTTTGCCCGACCTAGAAAATACGATGTGCTGTTCACTGATTACGTCATCATCTAAAAATTATTATCTGCTGTTCATTGAGTTTTGCCCGACCTAGAAAAAACTATCTGCTGTTCATGAATGACATCTTCTCCTGAATAAGAACAGCAGATAATTTGAAGAAAACAAGCCATCCTAGAAAATGGGATGTGCTGGTCATATTCAAAGAAAAACCCTTCACCTGGTAAAGAACAGCAGATATTTCGTACAAATGGCTCGTCGAATGCTTCTTATTTTATAGCGATTTTACCGACGAAGAGGAAAACTTCGGGTATTTTCGTGAAAATCTGGTACGGCGGCCGCCGTACCTGCCGTACCCGTTGCGTCGTGCCTGAAAAAGAAGAACGAATGAAATCTGACGTTTTGTTTTTGAATTACGTAATCTTTCGCGTTCGAAAACCAGACAATGCCAGGGTATTATCTAGCGCTATCAGTAAGAATCAAAAAGCTGATAATACGCAGGGATCGAGGTTGGGAAAACCCTTTTGTTATGATTCGAATGTTTTCTCTTTCGTTCGGATTCGAAAAGTAAATATAATATGTCTGGGGAAATCCCTCTGATTATGGAATGTTTACAAGAAACTCTTCTAAAGAAGTTTTCGTGGTTTTAGCCTCTACAAAGGAGAGTTTTAGAAAATATAAAATCGTTCTGTAAATTACACAATACTATTATGCATTATGCAATATGCATTATGTTTTATGCATTTTGTACCTGCCGTTAAATTAAGTCATTAAAATGACAATTGAATAATTAATTAGTTTCATCCTTCTAAAACCACTCTGTTAGGGACCTCACAAGCTTCTGTTTGGTGCCATTTTCAGGGGCGGTGCGACACCCCTGCAAAACATGCACTCGCAGGGTATGCTCCGGAGTCTTTTTTTGTCGCAGCTTGTTTTTAGCCTACCCGGTGTTGTTTTTCCGGATCATTCGTTAGTGTCATTATATTTATTTTACTGACTTAAAGTCCGCGGTAAATATAAGAAAATTGTTTATCAAGTCCCGTTACAGGAAGCGTGAATTCGAGTCTGTATTTTAGATTTTGTGTACAAAACGTTTTTGCAGGCCTGCACCCTGCAAAATTTTGCAGAAAGACCTGGATGAGGTCAAAATGCAGGGTTTGCCCGGGATTTGATGGCTGTTAGTGTCAAAACGTTAAAAGTCAAGACTCGTCAAATGGCTTTAGATGCTTGGAGAAGAAAAAACAGAATAGACAGTCCTGATTTTATCTATTTTGTCGCAAATTCTGAAGGGTCTGAAGCCTGCACATTTTCGATCTCTTCCAACTTCACCATGGATAGAGTCACTCGTGATTTGAGAGCTGCCATTCTGCTTGAAAATCATGAGAATATTTTGAAAAACTTTAATGAGTTGAAAAAATTGAGCTGTTTAAAAGTTAGGAGTCCAAATTTGTTGAATCTTGTTGAGAAAGGTCTTATCAATGTTTGTTTTTCTTCGTATGGTTTTCTTCCAAAATCCATTGCAAGGGAAGTCAAACCCATAAGGTATGTAGTATTTTTTTTCTATTATTATTCTTGTCTGTAGTATGCTAGTATTTATAATCTGATTAGTGCAGAAAAAACTGCTTCCCTTCCCCCTCTCTCTCTACTTATGACATGTCATAATTTTTGGCAATTAACAAAAAACCACGAGAAAATTTTTTCTCTCTTCCCCCTCTTTCATAATGTGTCGTGTGTGGTCAGTGTGGTCAATCTTGAGGTTTTTTTCAAGACATGATATTTGATCTATCGGGCTACGTAATTTCAGTTTGGCCACTCAATCAAAGTTGTCAGTTTAGTCTGGCTTAAGGTGAACAAGTGTTGATTTAACAGGTTACGTACAATTGAAGTTATCATAGAGAAAAAAAATTTAGTGTATATATAATTTGTCGTTTGGCCTTGGATTAGGGTATTTTTAATCTTTTTTTTATCTTATGGGATTGACTGGTTAAAAAACTTTTTGTTGGGGGAGAAGAGCTGTGTGAGGGGGGGGGGGGCGTACGGGTTTGACGGTGTGACGGTATTAACCCTTTTTTCTGTCGGTGCTTCGGTGTTTGAGGAAAAAAGTGTCGGTTTTTCTGTGTCAAACATGCCCATGCGGTGACAAAATAATGATTTTACCAAATTTTGCTGTCGGTGTTGACGGTTCTAAGAAATATGCGTCGGTATTTCGGTGTCTGCGACCCCCGTACGCCCCCTCCTTTCACTCACTGCAGTTTCGCACACTTTTTGGAGGTAAACAAACAGATTGTATTACCGACCAGCACCTGTCAGTCGGCTATAATTGCATGATAATAAAAAATTATTTCTCTTTCTTGTTTTAGTTCTCTCCCAAATGGAAATTGTTTGTACAGCTCCATTTCCCTCCATCTTGTGGGCGACAACTCTTTGATGGATACACTGCGATGCCTCACATGTGCGGAACTTTTCCTGAATTGTGAGTATTATTCTCAGCACCCAGCGATTAAGGACCTTTTTGACCGCCATAGCCTTTTCCACAATTTCAATAGTTTGTTGAGTGGTGCTTGTGTTTCAGATCATTCTCAGGGTACAAATTTGAAAGGGTCTGAGTTGATAAAAGAGGAAGCAAAACATAATTCCTCTCCAAATGTCTTTTCCTCTTTTTTATGTATCTGCGCGCTTGCAACTGTTGTCAGGAGAAAAATTATAACATTTTATCCTGACCAGGGTCAAACTAGGTACAAAACATTATTTAATAACACTACCATTAACCCCAGGATTGGTGATTCCAAACTTAAACCATTCAAAATTTTGTTTTGCAGCATGTCTGAAAGTTTTTCTGATGGTGTCTTTAAACCTAATCATTTTGTTCCATTTGGTTGACCGTAAAGAGCTTAAAAGAAAAATTAAGGCCAAAGATGATTCTGAGAAGGGAAACCCATCCAAAAAGCGTAAAGTTAAAAAGTCTGAAGTTAAAAATTCTGCACACGTTCCTCATTCCAAGCAACTGAAATTGACCTCTTCTTCCATTGATGTGGGTTTAGGTGACCAAAATAACAAAACTATTTTATCTATCAAAAAACCTGCTCCTGTTAAAACTAAAGGAGAGACCATGTTGAGTAACCCTACACTTTTAAATTATTTCAGTTTCAAAAATTCTATGTTAGGGGCAAATTCAGAAATAGGTACCACAGCCAATAGACCCAAACATTTAACTGTTTCTGAATCCCCACGCCCCCCCTCAACTTCCAAAAGTTGCGGTGCATCCAAAGATGTTGCGGTGTCAACTTCCACGCGTTCTTTTTTTCCATTGGATGCGCCAAAAACTTGCGGCGCATCTAGAGATGCTGCGGTGTCAACTTCCACGCGTCCTCTTTTTCCATTGGATGCGCCAAAAAGTTGCGGTGCATCCAAAGATGTTGCCGTATCAACATCTACATTTCCATCTTTCTCTGAAACGTCTAGCGGTGCATCCAGTAATGTTGCGGTGGCAACTTCCATGCGTTCTTTTTTTCCATTGGATGCGCCAAAAACTTGCAGTGCATCCAGAGATGTTTCCGTATCAACATCTACATTTCCATCTTTCTCATCGGATGTGCCTGACCCCATCAAACCCAATCCCTCAGAGTTTCCCACCCATGACAGTTTCATTTCTTCTGCTGCTGAACTGAAAACTTCTGTGTCTCATGTCTCCCAAAGCTCTGGACACATTCCTGTTTTTTTTCAGAAAAGAGTAAAACCTGAAGTAGTTCCATCTAGCACCAAAAATGTTAACGTTTTGTCTCCAATCAATGCAAACACAGTTCCTTCCACCAATGAAAATTCAAATGAAGCATTAAAGTTTGATATTGGTACATACTTTTCAAAAGCAAAATCTCAAACTGAAACAGAAATTTTTAATCTAATTTCTAACGTGTTTTCTCCGGGGTCTGAATATCAATTTCCCAAGTCTGTTAACGGTCGAAAATTTAGACATGTTTGGCTTTCTGAATTTAACTGGCTGAAATATTCACCTAGTAAGGAAGGTGGATTTTGTTTACCATGCTCTCTTTTTTCTCATGGTATGCCTTCAAAAAGTAAGGGGTTAATGACTTCAAAGCCTGCTATTGCTAATGCTTACACCAATACAACTCTTCGCGAGCATGCTAATGCTAGACACGGTTGCCATGCCTTTTCAGTTGGGGCAATGCAAAAGTTCATATCCAATTATGAGGGGCGATCAAAACCCATTGATGCTCTCATAGAATCTGCGCGCGCTCAACAAGAAGAACATCTCAGAAAGATTCTTCTTCCCATTGTAGATTCAGTTATCTTTTTAGGACGAAGGGGTTTAGCTTTCCGGGGCCACAGAGATGGACCTAATGCACATCCTGAAGCTGGTTGCTACTCGACTGAACCAGGTTTAGGAAATTTTATTGATCTTTTGAATTATGGAATCAGAAGGGGGGATTCTGTTTTAAAAGAGCATTACATAAATCATCCAAAGAATGCTTCTTACATGTCACATATCATTCAAAATGAATTGATTGATTGTTGCGGGGAATATATTTTAGACACCATTTTAAAACGCGTTAAAGAAGCAAAGTTTTTTTCTGTTCTTGCTGATGAGGCAATGGATGCTTCAAAAAAGGAGCAACTTTCTGTCGTTTTGCGCTATATTCATCAAAATAAAATTTATGAAGATTTTTCTGGTTTCGTCCATCTTAAAGAAGGATTGACAGGCGCACATCTTGCCAATGCTATTTTGGAGTTTCTTGAGAAGTTAGGTTTGAATTTTAAAGATATAAGGGGGCAAGGGTATGATGGGGCAGGTGCGGTGGCTGGGTACAAAAGTGGGTGTTCAGCGCGAATCTTGCAAAAAAACAAAAAAGCCTTATACTGCCATTGTTTTTGTCACCGTTTAAATCTTTCCATTTGTAAAGCATGTGACATTAGGACTGTTAATAACATGCTCAAGATCGTCAAAGAGTGTTCCATATTCTTTGCTTTTAGTGAAGGTCGACAAAATGTTTTTGAACGCCACATTGATGAAATGTTCACAGGTGAAACTCATTCTCGCATTAAAGATGTTTGCCGAACAAGATGGCTTGAACGCATCTTGGGTTTGGATTCATTTGAAGAATTGCTCCCTGCTTTAATCGAGGCCTTTGATGAAATGCAAATTAATGCAAATAGGACATTCAATAAAGAAACTTTCACTAGATCTGCCTATCTTTATAAAGCTATTGATTTTGAGTTTATTGCCAATCTTGTAATTACTCGTTTGGTGTTTGACATGTCTCTTGAAGTGACTGAGCTCTTACAGTCCAAAGGGAATGATATTGCAGATGGGGTCAATCAAATACGAGCACTCATCAACAAAGTAAAACGCCACAGACAGGCAGAAAATATTGGGGATTTTCATGATGAGTGCTATGTTAAAGTTCTTGCGCTAGCAGCGAAGTTAAATATTGATGAATGTGTTCCCAGGACTTGTAGGAAGCAGACAAATCGCGCCAATCATCCCCATAATTCTGCCTCCGATTATTACAAAAAGTCTGTCACCATTCCTCTACTTGACCATTTAAATAGCGAGTTGGCTGTTCGTTTTTCAGAGGATTCGTACATTGCTTATAAAGGCCTTTATGTTATTCCTTCCAAAGTCATTTCTCTTGTGAGTAAAGGTGAAACGTGGAAGGATAAATTTTACCCATTCTTAAAGTTTTATGAAGATGATCTTCCTAGCCCTCTGACTGTAGACTCTGAATTGGCACTTTGGGAGGATTTTTGGGTAATGAACACTACCAGCTGTCCAAATAACATTCAAGCAACTCTCAATTCCAGTCTTCTTAATCCACCTACGAATTCATATTCTACATTGACAGCAGTTTCTTTTCCTGGGTTTCAGAACATTAAATGCTGTCTCAAATTATTAGCCTCTCTTCCCATAACCACTTGTGAGTGCGAGCGATCCTTTTCTGGGATGAGGAGACTAAAAACTTACACTCGTGCTACCATGAATCAAGAGAGATTTAGCAACCTGGCCCTCATGCAATTCCATCCCTCTATCATTCCAGACCCTGAGGCCATTATTAATAGATTTTTGGGAAAGAAAAGGCGAAGGTATGCAAAGTGATGTTTGTTATTTGTCCTCCTACAAAGTATTCTTACTAGTAAACTTTTCAAATGTAAATAAAAATGTATATAAGTAGTTTAAAACAAAAAGTCTGTACAAAGTTTTAAACTCTTAAAACAGAAAGTATGTAAATAAGCTTTATGTTCTAAAAAAAAAACTAAAAAAGAAAACTTAAAAAAAACATAACATTTTTGTTACATTTATCATATGTATATATTTCGTTAGATTTGTTGTTTTATTTATGTTTTTCGTTTGTTCTGTTGTCTATTTGTTTCTTTCATGTTTGTCTTGTTTTAATGTTTGTGTTGTGGTCTGTCTATGTCTGGACTGGGTCCTAGGCATACTGATGAGCCCTGACGATTGGGCGAAACAGACCAAGAAATCACTTGCACCCTAGTATCTGTGGCCCAGTGGTTACTTAGTCAAAAGTTCATTAAACTGTAAACCAACCCAAATATGCCTCTTTCCAATGTACTTGAAGTATTATTTCGGATACCAAACTAAATCAAAAAATATTTTACATGTCAGTGAAATTAGAATTTCCTAAATTCCATCCCACTGGAGCACAGATATAGGGGTCTTTATTTTCAGGGAAGAATAACAATAACAATTTTAGCGAAGAGCAACAAAGAACAACACATGAAGAATTTCTACTACTACTCATATGTACACAAAATCTTCAGAACCCAAAACCCTGGATAATGTAAGTTCATTTTTTAGTACTTTGTATTGCTAGTTGTATACACATACATGTACACTATGTAGTGACCTACCTTGATAGGTTTATGTTGAGCGAGGCAAAAGCCTCTTAGTTGCAAGCTTGGCAGAGAGTGCAGACGTCTTTTGTGAAGAAGAAGAAATAGTTGTAAGAACTGAACTTTGCCTTGTCAATTATTTGTGTCACTCCCTGTTTGTTGACCCCCAAGCACTTCGACTAAGTGGGTACTACATTGGCGACGAATAGACTTATGTTACCCAGTTCCAGATGATCAACAACCTAAAATAGACTCTTGTAGTTTCCAGAGTTTCCAGAGAAAAATTCCAAGTTACGCTTGCTTCCGATCGAACCAGCCACATTTTGTCTCGATAAGTCAAATCCAACATGGCCGCCAGAGGCGCTCTCTATTCCGCCCTCCCAACCTTCAAACGCCCAAAAGACGCGGGTGCCGCCCTCGATTCGTTCGATAAATATATCAAGAGGGCAAACATGATTTTTGATACGGAGGACATTGACGAAGATAAGAAAAAGAAAGCTCTTTTGCAACTCTGGGGTGGAGACGAAATGATTACGTTTTTCGAGCACGAAGGAAAGGTGACGACAGAAGATACATACGCAGCCGCAATTGACAAAATCAGAAACTCCTTAAAGGGACAGATAAACGAAGTTTACCCGGTATTTAAACTTTTTAACGAGATGCCACAAGGGCAGATGCCGTTCACCGAATGGTACACAAAAGTTTTGGATCAAGCAAAGCTCTGCAATTTCGCCACCTACACTGCAAAGAAAGCCGCTCGCGACGCCATGACGATGCAGACGAATAACAATAAGCTCAGGAAACATGCCCTCGCGGAGGGTGCAAATTTCGATGATTTCGTTAAATACGGAATAGCGCTAGAATCATCATCGACACAAGCGCAAAACATTGAGAAACAGGAGAATGTTAACTGGATCGGCAGTAGAAGAGGACCAAGAAGACCAGACCCACCGAAACCGAACATCACGAGAGATTCGATCGGTAGGGGAAAGCAAACCGAAAGTTCCCCAAAAATTTGTGACTTTTGCGGATATGAACGTCGGAAAGCCCACTCAAAAGGAAAGTGTCCCGCAAAAGGGAAACGTTGCAATGATTGCAAGAAGAAGCACCATTTTGCAAAATCGCCAGTATGTCCTGGTGCACCAGAAACAGATGTTAATGCCCTGGACGAATCGAGTGATTCGGACGATGAACAACTGATGGGTCGCATTTTGACCGTGAACTTCATCCCTCTGGTGAATGACCAAAATGAAATTGAAATGATCGATGTGGAAGCCAATGGTACGTGTTTGAAAATGAGAGTCGACTCCGGATGCAGAAAGACTCTGATCCCAGAAAAAGACTTTCGCAAGTTTGCCAACACGACCAGACTGTATAAATCGAAAGTGAAGCTCCGCCCGTATGGTACTAAAGACCTGCTGCGAGTGAAGGGTAGGGCAAAGATCGAACTGACCACTAGCAGTGGAGCAACAGCCGAGCAACTCGTTTACGTGATAGAAGGAAACCACACGGAACCGCTCTTAGGTTTAGAAGCATCGTTAGAGCTCGGTGTCTTGGAGATTCACCCAGAAGGCCGCAGAGACGCCAATGATCCGGAAACGCCAGTATACCACATCAACGAACCAGAGAAAGTCCCAACTTCAGTGACTGAAATCATCGACAAGCATCAACCTATCTTTGAGGGAATCGGCAAGTTCAATAAATCAGAAATAAACTTTGATATAGACGGATCGATCAAACCAATGATACAGAAGGAGCGGCCGATACCGTTCGCTTTCAGAAAACAAGTCACGAGCCATCTCAAAGAACTTAGAGACAATGACATCATCGAAGGCCCGTTAGACCCAAGTGTTAACCTCGACTGGATCTCGAACGTTGTCATTACAAAGAAACCATCCGGGCAGATACGCATGAATTTAGACATGCGTCACGCAAATATTGCCATCAAAGAAAGCCATATTCCCGTACCGACTGTCCATTCCTTGCGTCACAAGCTTAACGGCGCCAAAGTATTCACAAAGCTGGACATGAAACATTCATTTCACCAAATGCCACTCGGTGAGAAATCGAAAGAACTTACAAACTTTTACACGCACGAAGGCATCTACCGATTTAAGCGTCTTGTCATGGGTGCTGGACCTGCCAGTCAAGAGTTCCATGAGCGTTTGCGACAAAGTATTGTAGACCTCGTTGGTGTGGAACAGATTGAAGACGATTTGCTAGTTTACGGAGAGACCCAACATGAGCATGACCTCCATTTGAGTGCTCTACTTGATCGATTACAATCCCTCGGCTTAACACTTAGACGAGAGAAATGTGAGTGGAGTGCTCCAGAAGTTATTTGGTTTGGGTATAAGTTTTCCAGCGAAGGTATGTCTGCAGATCCATCGAAAGTAGAGACTATCGTCAGACTCGCACCACCAACCAACGCAGCGGAAGTAAAAAGTTTCTTGCAGATGTGTCAATATAACGCCCTCTTTATGTTTGGAGAGCCAGAGACTTACAGTGACATTACAGCACCGTTAAGAAATCTAACGCGTAAGAAAGTTCCATTCCACTGGGATCAAGCTTGTCAGGACGCATTCGACAAACTGAAAGAGGGTTTATGTAGCAACCGAGTAATAGCACCCTGGGCACCCGATCGAAAGACGAAGCTTGTAGTTGACCGAGGACCGAAGGGTATTGGCGCCACATTGTTTCAAAAGGAACCCGACACTGGACATTACAAAACAATCAACTACTCGAGTAGATCGCTAACAGAGACAGAACAACGCTATGCTCCGATCGAGGGTGAAAGCTTAGCTATCCTTTTCGGCGTCACGACCAACCGAATGTATCTCCACGGAATGAAATTCGACACAATAACTGATCATGAGCCGCTGGTCTCATTGTACAATAATCAACGAAGACAAGCCCCAGCTCGCATCGAGAATCACCGATTGAAGTTACAACAGTACCGTATGACCGTAAAGTATGAAAAGGGAAGCACCAATCCGACAGATTACAACAGTCGACATCCATTGCCCATCACTGAACAGCAGAAGATGCAAGCCAGTGAGGAAACCTTCCACATCAATGCTATCATCGACGACGATATTCCCGACGCTATGACCTTCGACATGGTTCGAAAAGCAACGAACGCCGATGACCAGCTCGCCCGCTTGAAATTTTGCATCCTTGAGAAAGGATACATTCCGAAGAATGCAAACGACTTACAGCCGTTCCGACACGTATTCGACGAACTTTCAGTTGCACGACAAGTCGTTTTACGAGGAGAACGACTCATTATTCCGGAAAGTTTGCAGCCTGACGTGATAGCTCTCGCTCATGAAGGGCATCAAGGCGCATCGAAAATGAAGCGTTATCTCCGATCGAAAGTTTGGTTTCCCAACATGGACAAGCTTGTGGAGAACTTTGTACAATCTTGTCATGCATGCTTAGCCGCTACACCTCAACAAAAGCATCAGCCGCTCATCACGACGAAATTGCCAGAAGGACCTTGGAGACACATTGCCTCGGACTTCAAGGGCCCAATCGCCAAAGATTACTATTTCCTGCTTCTCATTGACGAATACTCTCGATTTCCAGAAGTGGCTGTGCTAGATTCTACCGCCGCCGACACGGTGGTACCTCATTTCGACCGAATTTTGGCAACTCATGGCATTCCAGAGAAGGTCAAGACGGACAATGGTCCGCCTTTTAACTCGCACGACTTTACAAATTACGCAAAGAAGCGAGGTTTTAAACACCAGCCGATTACACCAGAACAACCTTCGTCGAATGGGCTGGCAGAAAACTTCATGAAGATGCTTCAGAAGGTTGCCCACACCGCATATGTCGAACACAAGGACCCAAAAGAAGCGGTTCACAGATATCTTCTTTCGTACCGGGCGACTCCTCATTCAGCCACTGGAAAGTCACCAGCGGAGATGTTGTTCAATCGACAAATTGCAACCTCTGTTCCAATGATGAAAAAGAAGGAACAAGATCGATCCGTTCTCGAGAAAGATACAAGTTACAAGGCCGCCATGGCTAAATACCATGACCAACGACGACACGCGAAGCCCATTGACATCGACCTAGGGGACAAAGTCCTTCGCCCTCAAAAGAAGTCTACCGTCAAGACTCCATTCGACCCATCACCATTGACTGTGGTGAAAAAGAAAGGTTATATGCTCACCGCCGAAACATCGAAAGGCAAATTTGTTACCCGTGCAGCAAACAAGTTCAAGAAAGTCCATGAGCGCGATCCGTTTTTCAGACGCTCACCAACACGAAATTATGTCGACGCCGACTCGGATGATGATTTTCCTTTTCGTCATCGTCGCTATGATAACGATATTAATCCACCATTGCCCGACGACAGCCCCGTTGACGACACATCTTCGGGGAGCGAAAGTGACACGATTCCGTATCGAGAAGGAGAGAGTGAGATGGAAGACGTCGAGGACGTTGACCGTAAAAATTCAGGACTGAAAAGACGACGAAAAGCGCCACGTTATCTTGATGACTACGAGTTATAAAGTAGTCATTAATGTATATAAAATCTATGCCTTGGACTGAGAACCGTCAATAGCGAAGGCACTGTACATATGTAAATACCCGAAGGAAAGGAGAGGTGTAGTGACCTACCTTGATAGGTTTATGTTGAGCGAGGCAAAAGCCTCTTAGTTGCAAGCTTGGCAGAGAGTGCAGACGTCTTTTGTGAAGAAGAAGAAATAGTTGTAAGAACTGAACTTTGCCTTGTCAATTATTTGTGTCACTCCCTGTTTGTTGACCCCCAAGCACTTCGACTAAGTGGGTACTACACACTACTTTTTGAAAATGGTTCATGGTACATTAGGCATAAAAAGGAGGCTGTTTTAGCCAATCTAGAGGGTCGAAATTCAAAAATTTTCTGGCCCGTCGGGCCCAACCATGGTGGGCCCTCCTTAGATACTATATATAGCTGAATCACTATATATAGCTGAATATTTTTTGCAGGGTATCCTTAAAATCCTAGATACGCCCCTGATTTTATATCCATTCACACCATCCACATCACATTTTGTATAATAAATATTTTTCGTGCTTTTGTCTTGCTAGGCATCATATTTTATGATTTTGTCATTATTTTTGTAAGTAAGTGTCACTATGTCAAAATAGGTTGTTATTCTATTCAATTGTCATTTTATAATATCTAAATAGCATGTATTACTTTTTTGTAATTTAATGCGCTATGTATTGATGTTATGTTATGTATATGTTATGATCTTTTTTTTTCCGGTCTGCACTTTGTTGACCTGTGACCTGTGACCTGCGACCTGTGACCTGTGACCTGCGTTTTACACTAACCGTTTCTTCAATTCTCAATTGCATTTGAATTTGTTCTTTAATTTTGAAATGCATTTGAACTATGTTAAAGGATTTTATTTTACGGAATGTGTTTGGAATGCCTGTCAAATGCTTTTGGATTTCCTAGAATTCGTAAGGGGTGTAGGGTGTTATAAAATGATGCATTGTCGATGATTACTCCCATTCTAAATCAATACCCTATAAATCCAAAAGTGGTCGATGCCTGGTTTCGAGGTCAAATGTTTACGTGTGAAAAGTTTTTCAAGAAAATCTTTCATTTAAAATGATATTTTTTTTATCTACCTTATCGGCCCTTTTTAAGCCGTCCCTTATTTAACGCCGGCCCTTATTCTGCCACAGGCTAATTTTGGGCCTACGCCAATTAGCGCCGTAAATAACGCTAAAACTTAAAAATCAATATTCAGACTTCAAAAACAGTTAGGTTAGTAGGTTAAAGAAGTTCACGCGTATTGATATAAATTTGTGTGTTTTTTGTTTGAAGTCCTCATTTCCTTCTTCTTTTTCTAACGTACGGCCACTCGGATACGGCACGCCGAACCGGGCTCTGGGCCAACTTTTCAAACTTTTCGATTATGCGTCTTTCTTTCTAAATCTTTTCTAGATTGTGATTGCAACACTTTTTAACCTTTGGTTAGATGACGGGTGACTCTAGAGTAGCAGGGCAAGCTTACTCATGGCCACACCTGATGCCAGACTTTGGTCTTCATCTATCCGCTTTCCATTTATTTCTCAACTTTCTTTAAATTCACTTACCAGTTTTCTCTCCGCTAAATTTTGTAAGATTGTTTATTTGTGGTTTGTTACTTTTTGGTTCTTTGTTTTTATTTTGTTATTGTTGTTGGTTTTAAGGTTTGTCGCTGTTTTGTTTTGTTGGTTTTCAACTTTTGTCCTTGTTGCGTTAAGTTGGTGAAAATGATTTTTCGCTCAGTTTGAATGTCTTTGATTTTTAGTTTGGCACAGGGTCGTTGTAAAACATGGATTAGCTCCATGGAGTAATGGAGTACCCCCTAAAATACCTGTCAGAGCGATGAATATCACAAATTTGATAATCAACGTTTTCCACCAGCTGTAAACTTCCAATTTATAGCAATCAAAAGAATTTCCTGAGTATTTGTTTGTGAAAAAATGGCTACTATCATTTCTGGCAGTAAAGCTCATATAGCGCACGCTCTCTGCTTAAAAATCTTTGTTGATTCTACAATTAACAGACCAGATTTAGCTTGCAGAATAGCTCTGATATATCAAACACTTTATAATAATACATATAATATCAGTGTAATTGTATATAGTATTATGTGTTATATTATTTATGTAACACCAGTAGGGCACTAGAGCTTTCTTAAGCAATATTTTTCTTTTGTCCTTTTGTCAACAGATTGACTTTTTTAAAGAAAATATTGTGACAATCATAGAATACATAGCTTATCAACCCATCTCCAAAAGGAATTTTTATCATACTCAATATGATGTAGGTAGTATGGCTGGATATGAAATGGCAGTTGGGGACAGTCTGCGAGAGAGATTAGAGGGGTTTTAGAGCATTAAATTATTCATTGTCATTTTATTGACAAAAAACACTTCAATTAACAAAATAATAAGACAAGCACAATAAATGGAGTCCGCCAACTTATTTCTTTAATATGAGAATTTCCTACTCAATGTGATGTAGATGGCATGAAAGGATATAAAAAGAGACCATTCAGAAAGCAACATTCTTGCTACAGAGTGGTTTTAGAGCAAACACAAAATTATACAGGTCTTTATTTTCCTCTCGCGGCGATCTAAAATCTGGTCTGCAATATTTTCAGAGTACTTCAATAGGTGCTCCATTGGAGTACTCCATGGAGCTACTCCATGTTTTACAACGACCCTTTGGCACACGTTTTCTGAGGGTTACGACACTTCTTGGACCCCCAAAATGGAACACCTTTATGGACCCCATTATGGACCCCATTATGGAACATCAAAATATACGGCCGACCGATAATTACGGCAGCCGAAACGACGATTTGAATAACCGTTTTTCCGATTTTCCGAGAGGGATAATCCAATACTAGAACAAAAGACGCTAGCAAATAAACTTGTTTCATTTTATCCAGCAAACTTAAAAACGATTCACGTAAAGTTTGTGCGGGAATTGCGAGAGAAATGAAGTTGAGATAGACTAGCACTAGAAGCTTCGAAGCTTTCAAAATGGAAGCGAAATAATTTGATCAGTGAAATGTTTATATTTTTACCACTGATAAAATATACTTTTAGGTGTCTATAACATGTTAATATTATCAAAATCGTAAAGTGTTTATTTTCAACTATCCTTGTGCAAAGTTTCAATGTTTATTTTTCTATGATGCTGAAGATACAAGAAGATATTTAATATCAAGGTTGAATTCTTTTGCTAACCAATTTATACAGAACTATCTCTTCTCTTGCTTCTTTCAGTTAAATAACAATGTAGTCAATTTTGAACACTCAAGAGGAGAAAGAGATTTCTAGTTTCTCTCGAAAGTGTGCATATGGATCTGAGAAGTGAAATGAAACTCATCAACAAGACAAGAAAGACTTGTTCATCTCTCGAAAGTGTGCATATATGGATCTGAGTAGTGAATGAAACTCATCAAGACAAGAAAGCCTTGTCCAAAGAAGATTTTCATGGTTCGTACTTCAAAATATGGGACATAGAATAGAATCATGGAACGCAGATATTATTTTCTCGATAAAAGCACTGTATCATGAGATTTTGCACGAACCAAATAAAATAAAGTGAAAAGTAACTCTACGATGAACAAAAAACTCTGGTTCTGAGCATCATATTGTACTGATTTGGAATTTTATGAAATAATGTAGAAGAAGTAGCAGTAGGACACATTGATTTGATTAAATTTAAAATCCTGTGACTATCATTGAAAATTAAGATCAAACCACTTTGTCTTCTTGTGCTTCTGGCATGGTTCGACTCTGAAGCTACATATCTCTGCACCCTTTTTGAAAGTCCTCGTACATGCTATGATTTGGGAACAGTCGAACATATTTTTCATGTACCAGTTTGTTTCGTTATGAATGGACATAGCTGCATTTTTTACAGTGGTATGGATATGCTGCTGTAAGAAGAACTGTTTACATTTTATTTACGTTGTTAACTTGAGTGAATGTGGAATATTGTGACTGGTGTTGTATGAAGTGACGATAAATACATATACTCAATGATAAAATTTTAAAATATTAAAAACATTTTCTGCTAAAAAGGAAGTATTTTTTACCAACAGTTTTGATAAAATTTTATTTACTAGGCAACTCCCTATGAAGTGCTACTGTGTGAAAAATTCTGAGGGTGCTTTAATTGAGAATTTATTTTGAATGGAAAGAAATATTTTGTAAGGCAACTTCAAAGAGGAGGTCATATTATTATTCAAATACTTTTACATCACTCTTGATAAAAGTGAAGCCATAAAGAATTTGTAAATACTTTACATAGTTTTCAAAATCCAAATGTATATACAGGAATTTTGTAATGTGATGTTATTTTTTTCAAAAAATGTTTCATGCTTTATTTACTATTTGTTATTTTGTTCATCTGCTCTTGATGAAACACAAAGAACACAGGAAAACAAAAAAGAACTGTTTATATCTTCTCATCTCACAATCTCTTTGTGTATAGAAAAACTCTTGTGTAGTATTTACATTTGTGAATCAATTTTGGCATAGCAAAACAGAAAATTTCCTTCATATAAGTATGATACAAGACAGAAGAAATTACAGGAGAATTACACGAAAGATTTTTCATTCCCCTCCCAACTTCGAACTTTTTTATGTCGGAAAGTATTTTTCGGTTCGTTTAGATTACGAAAACGAAAGTGAAAATCCCGCTCGACCAATCAAATTGTAAACTTTTATCGCGCTCGACCAATCAAATTCCAGACACGTGACCATAATATTTTGATTTGCGTAGTATTGGATTATCCCTTTAAATTTATTCTCGAATACTTATTCCGTATAAAGAATTACATCATGTTTCTTGAATATTACGCAATCGTAACGGGTCCATAAGAGGGTCCATAAAGGTGTTCCATTTTGGGGATCCAAGAAGTGTCGTAACCCGTTTTCTGAAGAAAAAAAGATGAGTGTTTTATACATTTGGAATTATCAGATTCTTTTCAAATTAATTTCCTTTCCAGCAAATAGGTTTAATTGTTCCATTATGATATTTTTAAGCTGCATTTGTTGAGAAGTTCTTCAATCAAGTTTAAAATTACTTTGTATTCTGAGGAAGTATCACTTTTAATGACTGCTTCTTTAAAAATATGACACCCCAGATAAACTGTCTTTTTGTTTCCGTTCATGATTCCGTAGTTATACCCATCGGAAGTACGCATCAATTTTTTCCTTTCGTTTTTGCTGTCTGCAAAGTCTTCTAAGTTTTTTTGTACAATGATTTTATCAGCAGCTGTTATTTCGAACACTTTCCACACTATTGTAATAAATCGGTTGATGGTTTGATGTAATACTATTTCTGTAGTACGCCTGTACACTTTAATTTTACGATAAATAACTAAGAAGCTGATTAAGATAATACCTATGCCACCGTAAATGGCGTATAAAAGATCCATTTGATTTAGAATTTTATAAATGACAAAACAAGTAGTGAAACTCGCGTGAACTTCTTTTTCAATGTAAAAAATTTAAAAACATAAAAAATAAGTCTCCTATTTATACTTTTGTCGTAATACTGGCGAGTTTTATAGTTCGGTGACTGTAAAATATACCTTGTCTTTGTACATTCCAATCGTTTGATTGGTGTATGTAGATCTTATTTCGATGCGCGTATCTTTCACCAAAAAAAGATATGTATTGATCCATAAATTACACGCCTTTGTACAAAAAGATGCGTTTTCAGTTACGGATTCCACTAAATACGTTTCGTATTTGTATCTCTTGATGAGGTCTATTCCAACTCGATTGTGCGGGTAGTCTTTCTTGTTCTTTAGGAAAATTCTCGTCGCCACTTGATAAAGACCACTCTTCATGATAACTACGCTTCTCCCGTATTCTAATCGAATGTCGCCATGACTAAATTCCACATACCAAGCGTTGATTACTTTGGAAGTGTATAACCCCCCATAAATATCGCTTGAAGCTTTGATTTTAGCCTTTTTATGTGTATTAAATTCTAACTTAACATCCAAAAGTTGACAATCACTATCAAACAAAATATTAACGATACTAGCGTCATTTTAAATAGATTTTCCATTTTCAAATAATTTTTTCTTGCCTATTCTAAGCAATTTATTATATTGTAATATGAGAGGTCTTCATTCCAAACTCTAACTAAATTTTTTCTTACATTTTACATAATTAGGAGATTTTTCCAAAAATAGATAAGAAGACTGGGTGTAAGTATAAAGCCTATATCCGGCATTCTTATTCTATTTTCTTTTTTTCTTTTTCTCCATAATATGTAATTTTTCATAAGAAAAGTAATTTTTTAAAAAGCCTTCAATTTTTACGGAATTTTATAAGAAGTTAGACATGATTTAGAAAGAACCTTAAATTGAAATCTTTAATAAAAAGAACACACTGAGGCAGCCATAAAGATTTCTGATATACAGTATACTTTTAAAGATAGGAAATAAATCAAATATTTAGCATTCATGTTCTATTTATTTAATCGCATGTAAATATTTGCTAGTTACAATTTGCTGAATTGTTTACAAATAAAAAAGTATAAACCTTCGTGATCGACACAAATCCAAAAGGGACCCAGGAACCAATCCTATTAAAACCACCACGTTAACCAGAAAGCAAGTCGTGCCTACAACTCGCTACAATGTCTGCTGTTCAATTTGGCGGTTTTAATTGGTTAGGTTTAAACTTTTTTTTAAACTTAAGAAGAGCTTAAGACTAAATTCAAAGGCATTCGTCAACTCTATTGCTAAACAAAAAGAGACTTGCCAATGTCAATCAAACTGAAGAAATATCGAAATGGGTGTGTGAAATCATCAACCAAAATACGGAATTACATAGCTTCTTCAAAAAAAAATCAAGATCACATTGGGGTTGAGAAAAAATCTGCAAATCGCAATTCAATCTTGAAAAACACTATAGAGAATTTTATTATTATTGGAGGGGTAGGTGTAGGGAGTGTAGTTTTGTACGAATATTTTAAATAATGCAACTTTAAGATACCTAAAAGACACGCGGTAAATTCATTAGCTCTTATTAATTTTTTTTTTTTTGCATCACGATTAAAAAGCGTGAATTATACAAATTTTGGACTAAATTTATATAAAACACGTGTACAAAAACTACCAGTTAAAATATTACGAGTAGTAAAATTATGGTATCAAAAACGCAATTCACTTGATCAATTTCACGGTAAAGAACTCATACAATATAAATAACACTTTTAAAACGTAGATAATTAAAATTTATTTCATATTCTAAAAAACTACCAGTATTATGTGTAGATAACTAATCCATTTTACGGATTCACCAAGTCTTAAAATTACTTAATTAAATGTACAGATAAGTGATCAATTCCAAAGTGAAAAATTCACGTGTACTATTGATAAATTTCATAAACTACGTAATTTTGAATTATAGCTAAAAATGTTACAAATAGACTGCCTATAAAAACTTTACTTTAAACTACTTCTACTACTAAACGTTAAAATACAGCATCACCAAAAATGATGCTACTATTTTCAATACGAATTTTACAAAAAAAAAATAAACACAAAAGCTAGATATAAGTATGAAACAAATGTCCAGCCTTCATGTTCTATTTTTATTATTATTATTATACAGATTTACAAGCTAGGCTCACGATGGGCCTCTAACCGATCTTCTTTCACATTCCTCTTGTAACAAATTTTTGTGGGTGGTTTTTCCATGCATCATTCAGTTTCTCTTTAAACGACTTAATCGATTGTGCGGATACAACTTCTCTTGGTAGTTTATTCCACGTTGGCACACATCTATAGTAAAACGACTTAGTTGGGGTCCATTGAAGCCGTCATTAGCAAAGTTTGGTAAAAGCTCTTTGGAATGTCTTCGTTTAGGAAGTGTATGGCTGATTAGTTTTGAAGGTGTAGTATCTTTGTCGTAAAAGGAAAGATGTTTATAGACCTGCACCATATCACAAAACTGTCTCCGAAATTCGAGGGTTGGTAATCCAAGCCTTTTTAGCCTTTCACTGTACGGGAGGTGTCGATATATTGAGATAAGTTTTGAAGCTCGTCTTTGGACTCCCTCGAGCATGTTCACATGTTTGCGTAGTTTGGGTGACCAGACTGACTGCGCGTACTCAAGGTGTGGCTCACAAAGGAGTATAGTGTCGTTATGGTCTTTGGAGTAAGATTATCAAACCCCCATCTGATAATACCAAGTGTCGAATTCGCTTTGTTTACCTGTTTGGCTATATGTTCTTCAAACATCAGCTCAGCATCCACCAAAACTCCCAAGTCTTTCTCCTCGAAAACATGCTCCAGTTGATTACCAGTGAGAGAATATGGATGTGCGTGCTTTATGTTAGCTAGTTTGCCAAGTGTTAAAACATGACATTTATCGGGATGGAACTTTAAGAACCAATCTTTAGACCATTCATTCAATGTATCTACATCCTTCTGAATGACAAGAGAATCATTGATAGAATTGACCTCTTTGTATATCTTCGTGTCATCTGCAAAAAGTAATAGGTCGGAAACAACTTTGTCAGGAAGAT
Source organism: Clytia hemisphaerica (assembly GCF_902728285.1). NCBI lineage: Eukaryota > Metazoa > Cnidaria > Hydrozoa > Leptothecata > Clytiidae > Clytia > Clytia hemisphaerica. The sequence continues at coordinate 707,074 of NW_027104240.1, read as the reverse complement.
CGTTTATATACAGCACAAAAAGTAGAGGTCCTAATACACTTCCTTGTGGTATACCGCTGATTACATCGTCTAGCTTTGAGTGAGATTGGTTCACTTTCACTAGTTGCTTTCGACCCTTGAGAAAAGATGTTATCCAATCTTTGGTTTTTCTAGTGATTCCATATCCTTCTAACTTTTTGCAAAGTCGGCGATGGGGCACGGTATCAAACGCTTTCGCGAAATCGAAATATGCAGTCGACGACTTTACCTTCCGACATACTTTCACAGCATTTGTCTATATACATCAGTAGTTGAGTGACAGTAGAACGTCTGCTGATGAAGCCGTATTGCTTTTTGGATAGCAACTTTAGGTTTGTAAGGTATCTTGTGATATGCTCTCTTAAGATTGACTCCATTAGTTTACAAACTACTGATGTTAGACTCACTGGTCTATAGTTGACTGCTAGATTATGAGCACCTTTGTTTTTGTAAATAGGAGTAACGTGGGCAAGTTTCCAATCCTCAGGTAATTCTCTTTCAGTCAAGGTCTTGTTCATTATAAAAACTCATATAAATTTAAGAGCAGCCCAGCCAGAATCATATGACTTACTGGTTTTTCCTACAAAAAGCGTATATATCTGAAGATACTGCTCTTCATAAGTTAATTTACTAATGTACACGTTTAGCAACATAACTGTTCGAAAACTTTGAGTAGAGTAATATTTTTAACCTATGAAGAGCGCTTAATAACTACGGTATAAAAAGGGAATTTCCCAGAAAAGGGAATTTCCTTAGATTCATTTAACTCTCCAGGAATAAGAAAAAGACAAACTGACATTTCAAAATGAGTAATCAGATCAAAATAACTCTCGAAAAGTCTTTTTGATGATAATAAAATAATAGAGAGACCGTAAGATAAGAATACTACCTTTAAGTGGAACTAAAATACTGAAAAACGCTTTCTCCGGTGGCAATAATGTCTTCTTTTAATGTTGGGGTAACGTAATTACAAATCAAGTAAATTTATAACTAATAAAGTCCAACAATATCAAAATAATAAGTAAAAACGACGAGATTCTTAGGGCCAATTACCTACAGATGTTACATGAGCATTTAGAGCCTTTCCAACGTTTCATCTCTCTTTTATATTTGGCTAGAGTTTGAATGTCATGTAATTTCAACTTCTTAGGTAATTGATTCCACAATAAAGATGCTCAAAAAGATAAACCGTAAATACCGAAGGTATAGCGAGTAGCTTCAGGGATAGTTAAGAGTTTGTAGGATCTTAGTTTGTATACCACTGTTTTTATTTGAAAGATTTCTGCCAGGAAGCTTGGACTCAAACATTTGATTGATTTAAAAACTTCCGCCATCAAATATTGTAAATTTTGGATGTGGATATTTACAGTGTTTGTACGGTTTAATAAAACTCCATAGTCTAAAGAAAAGTTTGAGTCTCATCAACCGGCTTCGCGAATTCCTCCCACGGGACTCACTTTTCACTATTTACAAAGCCCATGTAAGACCACATCTTGATTATGGAGATGTAGTATACGATCGTCCCGGTAATTCCACTTTCTCTGAAAAAATCGAATAAATTCAATACAATGCATGTCTTGCGATAACAGGATGTTTCAGAGGAACATCTAGAGAAAAAATTTATCTTGAGCTAGGTCTTGAAAGTCTAGTGGACAGGCGACTTAGCCACAGACTTATTCTCTTCTATAAAATAATTAATGACTTTGCGCCAACTTATCTTTCTAATATCCTTCCTCCGCAGAGGGGGAGGAAGTTGATGAAGATGAAGATGAGGATGCTGGTGGAAGACGTAGGATTAGACCTCCTTTTGTGCCACCCTTTTGTCGAACCGAACGATATCGTGCTTCCTTTTTTCCTTTTTGTATCAGTGAGTGGAATAACCTGGACGATAACATACGAAATCTTCCTTCAATCTCTCTTTTCGAAACCGCAATACTCAGATTCTTAAAACCCAATGCCAATTCGGTTTTCAGACTTGATAACAATAGGGGTGTGGTTCTACTTAACCGTTTAAGGGTCGACTTCAGTCATCTTCGGCAACATAAATTCAAACACAATTTTGCAGACATAGTTGATCCTTTTTGCAACTGTCGAAATAACTCTATCGAAACTACACAGCATTTTCTGATGCATTGCTCTGATTTCTCCGATGATAGACATGTAATGTTTGACAGCCTTCTTCAACTTGACATATGCTTGCTACCATTAAACCCAAGAATACTTTCCAAAATACTTCTCTTTGGGGATTCTAATTTTAGTAACAACATAAATCATGATATAATAAGTATAACCGTAAAATTTATCCAAGATACCGGTCGATTCGAGGGTCCGTTGTCTTGATTGTTCACAATGCTCATTTAGTTTGTTTTTTGTTTAATTTTGCCTAAGCTTTCTATTGTTTTTTTTCTCGTTTCTCTTTTTATAAGGTTCCTCTTAGTGAGGTCTGTTAGCACAAAAATACTTCAGATGGTGATTAAAGCATGAAATTGGCACAGATGATCCTTAGAGGGTCTAAAACTTAATTTTAAACAGTAATACCAAATTTTGCCACCTGGCCACCTGCCAGATGACGTCATCAGGTGGCTTAGCAAAAATTTATTTTTTTGAAAATATTTAAAATCTGATGGTATCAGCGGAAAGAGCATGAAATGCTGATGAAAATCGAGGTATAAACATGCCTTCAAAATCTTCCTATCAAAAGTTATGAAGGTTTCAAGTTTTGTGATGACGACATCGTAAGCCTTTCCAGGCAAAACCTAAAATCCCGTAATAACGGAACTAGTTGACCAAATTTAGTGTTTTATACATCAAAATAGTTAAATCGTTTTGCAATTTTTTCAAGACGATATTTTCAGTGGTTCTACAACTATTGATAGTGTTGTCATCAGCAAAATTGCAAATGTCGCATTGCTCTACAAATTTAATTATATCATTAATAAAAATATTGAATAGTAAAGGACCTAAGATTGAACCCTGTGGTACTCCTGAAAGTATCTCGAGCCATTCGCTGTAAATGGATCCAATTTTACCCCCTTGCTTTCGTTTTTTAGGTAATAATTATAAATAAGAAGCAAAGCTGGACCCCCGACTCCATAGGCTTGTAACTTTGCAATGAGTAACTCATGGTTCAGACAATCATAAGCCCAACCTTGCAAAACAATAAAGCTCCTTATGGACAAGAAGCAATTAGGCGGGACAAATTTAATTTGTTGTTCTACGGGCAGATCGTTAGAAAAATATGAGTCGGTTGTTCGGTAAAATAAGAATAACATTTTCATTAATCAGGGTCGGTAAGGTACCGAAAATATTTTCGGATCAAAAATTCGCTTTTTTCAGTTCATAATCAATTTTAAGTGCATGGAATGCCAGATTCTAGATTTATCCAGTTTGTGGAATGAATTTTTCATCTTTTTTCAAACGTAATTCTTACAAATAACTAGCGTGTAAAGTTTATTGTAGTGGAAATTAAATATTATTATTTTTTCCATTTTAGCAAAAATAGGTTCGGTCGGGCCCGTAGAACAATAGATTAAATTGGTTTCGCCTAAGACTTTTTGGATTAGAAATGCTCTTATTAAATTGTTTTCTTTAGAGCTACAAAAGAGCGGGCTGTGCACACGAGGAACTTGGAAGAAATAACGCACCTACTGGAAACTTTTAAAAAACAAAATACAAAGAAACAAGAAACTATAGACGAACAAAATCAACACATTGAGAATCTGAAAAACTTATCGGACGAAGAAAAAAAGATAGCTGAAGAAGCTTTGGCTCAAATCGATAAGTTGAAATATGATTTGGGAGAATCCAAGAGTGATCAACGTAGCTTAGAATCACAATTAGAAGAATTGAAGATACAACAACTTGAAACAGTACGGCATTTCAAGGATCTGTTGAGACAGCAGGGACAACTGACAGGAAAAAGGCAACCGGTTAGTTTTATAAATTTAAGAAATCCGCTGATAAAATCTTGACAAGTTCAGAGTTTTTAGTCAAATTTACTACTTTAAATTTTACTTCCCTACCCTCGTCTCAGTTCAACTCGTCCTTGTTTATAATTTGAGTGGAATGAAAGGTACCCAAAAGAAAGAGGAATTCTAAGCCATCCAGCAACGAGCTATGAATGATAAATGAATTCTCTCTAACTTCAGAGATATTGTAATCTAAAGTTAATTTTCTAAACATACTGTAAACTTAGAAACAATGACTTCACTTCACGTTTACCTCCTTCTTGATTTCCATCGATACTCAATCATTTTTCTTACTTTTTCACAGGTAGAAGAGAAGAAGAAGTTCACAACCCTTTTAAGAAGGTTTTTCAAAAAACATTAAAATTCTTTTCCTCATTAACATTGACACGTTTATACACCATAACCCGATCTTAACTGGAATTTCGACAACCCACTGTTGTAACGAGACTGTAGAGAATCGAACCCGGAATCCCTGCTCATTGATTGGGCGATATCTGTTAAAAAATGCAAACATGGGCGTAGAGTCATCGCCAACACCCTAACTAACATGTGACCATGGAATTATTACAGAGACTCTGGATGAACATGAATGAAATGGTGGAGAGTTGAGTATTGTCGTCCAATTCAGAAAACAATCAATGTACAACCTTTGTCCGCAAATGACAACTGTCATGGCGGCTCCAAAGACTCTGATTTTGAAAAATGATACTTTTATTTCTAAAAAGTTCTCTATCTATTTCTATTTTTATTTTTACTGGCCAAAATTTTTAAAGTAAATGTTATAATAGCAAGCGGATGCATTTATTTCCCTACGTTGAGGCTATTTAGAAATGTTTTTAATGAACCTCGGGACTTTTATTCCCAAATCACCCTCCAAACCATGTTAAATAGTACTAAATACTGCGTTGCGTTAAAAAGATAAACTAGACATACACACCAAACAAAATTCCACTTGACCTCGTGTGCTGAGACAGGAAATTTTCGGCACAGCCTGTATATTTCCTTGATGTGACATATAGTGTGTCGTTGATTCAGAAAAAAGAGAGACTCGTTTTTGATTTGTTTTGCTAAAATTTACGTCATGAAATTTTAAAATTCAGCTTCTCGAACCCTAACAAGATAAACCACAGTGTCGAGTTTCTGATTTTTGTCCAGTACAAACATATCCATGGTGCGCAGGAGCTGGGTTGATACAACTTCTATTATAACGAATTTGTTTGCCAAGAGAGCTCTCACAAAATTGACTGCATTGGCCCCATTCTTCCCATTGTGTCCATTTACCATGTACTAAAGAGAATAGAGTAATATCCAATAACTCATTTTCAGTTTTACATGAGATATACCTGAAGACTCTAGAGGTGAATCTGCAACCTTTCTCAATCAGAAAGTGATTCCTTAAGACTTGGACCGCATTTCGGATGACGAGTTGGATCTAGTACTTTCTTTGTTTTTGCTTGGCACATTTTTAAAAATGTTTCTTTCAATGTAGCATTTGCTGTGTGCAAACCACGCGGGCCGCACGACTTATGTAGGAAATCAGTGGCTTCGGTCCATGAACTGGGATTTGGCCAATGAGCAAATGACATAAATAATACGTAACACAAAACTTCTCCAGATTTAATTCAAGAATCGAAATTCCCGTGTTAGAAAGTTGAAGAAAATCAGAATTTTTATGTTACCATATCAAAATTGAACTCGTTTAGCTGATAAACCAGTGAATTTTTGGCTCAGGATGGGCTATTCTTAATTTTTTAGAATTTTCACTCTTAAATTTTATTTTTTCATTTTGAGCTTATAAGTTCTTGATTCTTAATTAGCAGCCGTCTGTATATTTTTTGAGCTTTTTCAAATAAAATTTAGTGGAAAAGCTATAAACTTATAAGCTCCTGTCTTTGACGGTATTCATTTCTCTATATTCTTGATTCTTGATTCTTAAAAAAACACCATCTTTCAAAAACTGGACAGAACATTTTTCGGATCTCTTTTTTAATCCCTCGACAGTTGATAATAATGTTATACAAAATCTTTCCCAAAATGAAATTCTTAACGATATGGCTATCTCACCGACTAAAATAGAAGTTGTTAAAGCCATTAAAAAAATCAACACGGGAAAGGCCCCTGGCCTTGATGGCCTGTATGTAGATGTTTTGCTTCACGGAGGTGATAGCATCCATACGCACATACACAATTTGATCTCTGATGTCTGGATGGGGGGATCAAGAAGATCAGAATGTGGTAACTATCGTGGCATAAGTCTTCTGGAGTCAGTGGGTAAGTACCCTGAGTGTCAGAGGTTACGAAGACCATTAATAGAAATTTTATTGCGCATGTGTTAATCTAATCACTGTAGAAAGAATCAAAGATGAAGAGCAATTATCAAAAGCCGCGGCTGGAATATGTACCATACATTGTCTTCTCAGTTAATTGCTGTTCTATCTCTGTCTCCGAGCTGTATAAGAACATCAAGATGCTCAGTTTATTAATGGTAAATAGTTTTTGAAATCCTTCTCTTGTTTTCCTTCACAAAAAGTTTTTTTACTGCTAGATATCTTTGAATCTGTACCCAATAGAATACTTGAACTAATTTGGACATATTTTAGGGGTATTTTGTGGAAAAAATAGTTTTTCGCCAAAATCGAAATTATAAGAACTATATTCAAGATGACAACTTTCTTGTCAGTTTGAACGATAAATTTTGAGGGTGCTGGCTTGAAACTTTCACAGTATTATCTAGATGTACTTTTTCATTGATTTCTAAAAAGATTTCACTGAAATATTGCGAAGGCATTTGAGGCACTTTGTTTATTTTTAAGTTCTTTCAGCCCAGCCATTTTGTGCTTGTTTAAATTTCTTATTGTTGATCTTTCCTTTACAATAATTTTATAATGCAAGTGTATTATCAAGGGTATATGATTAATGTCTAAAACACACTGAGAAGTAAGTATTAACGACAAACCAATAAAATTTACCATTAAAGATGCTACATTACTGATCTGTTGATCAAAAAATAGTCATCAAATACGACAGAGATAGAACAACAGAAGTTCAGATGTTATCATTCCAGCCGCGGCTTTCTTATATTATGGTATCAGTATGCAGTTTACTATTTACGAATTCCCCAGAAACCTCCAAGTGTAATCGAAGTGAATTTCTTTCGAAAGAAATCTTTTACATAATCCCAAAATGTATAACAGTAATTACTAAACTATTAATTATGGAAATGTCACTTTTAATTGAATCGAAATAATAGACAGACTTTATGTTATGATTCTCTATCACTGACTTTTTTTAAAAAGCATTGATGATATTTTTTGTTGTGTTTTTAACGACGGGAATAAAAATATCAACTTTGAACTTCATCCAATATATGGTCGCCATGGTTACTTTTGTCTTCGTTGATTGCGCGATGAATAGAATATCGATTCGTCGGCACAGCGTCAATATATGATTTTGACCTGTGCTTTTCACGGTAGTGGGTAAGGTCTTTTCCAAGGTGTTGTTAGATAGATTAACTTCGTTCATTTGTCCTCTCATTATTCCTGAAACTCAGTCAGGTTTTCGATCAGGAAGGGGCACAACAGACATGATTTTTGCTGCACGTCAATTACAAGAAAAATGTATAGAACAACGTATGCCTCTGTATCAGGTGTTTGTTGATCTCACAAAAGCTTTCGACACTGTTAATCGTGAGGCGCTTTGAGTCATCTTGGGTAAACTCGGCTGCCCTGATCTTTACGTTAATCTTGTTAAAAAACTGGAAAAATATGAAAGCTCGCTTATCCTTTAGTGGCACTCTTTCACGCCCAATAGCTGTTGAAAACGGGGTGAAACAGGGTGACATACTTGCGCCTACCCTTTTTTCAATTTTTTTTCGCGTCAATGCTCTGTCATGCTTTCAAAGACTGTACAGCTGGTGTATTTCTACGTTTCCGAACCTTCGGGAAAGTTTTTGATCTTCGACGGCTTCAGGCCAAATCTAAGGTTTTTGAAATGATTATTCGCGAATTGTTATACGCAGATGACGCTGATTTAGTCTCTCGTTCAGAAAATGACATGCAGCTCATCATGGATCTTTTTTCTAGTGCCTGTGAAACTTTTGGTCTTACAATAAGCCTTAAAAAAACTAAAGTCATGTATACACCACCTCCAAACATTCACTACGCGGAACCAAATATCTTTGTTAACGGTACTCGACTCGAGGTAGTGGACAGTTTTGTTTATCTTGGTAGTTCCTTATCAAAAGACGGTACACTTGACTTTGAAGTGTTACTTCGTATTCAAAAAGCAACAAAATCTTTTGGTGCTTTAGAAAATCGTGTTTGGTCAGACCGTAAAATTACTTTAAAAACCAAGGTCGGTGTTTACAAATCTTGTGTTCTTACTGCTCTTCTATATTCTTCTGAAACCTGGACCTCATATCTTAGACACATCAGGTTATTTGAACGTGCCCATCAAAAATTCCTCCGTCGTGTTCTCAATATTCGTTGGGGCACTTTTACTTCAGACACGTAGGTTCTTTCTCGAGCAAATGTTGATAGTGTTAAAAGTATAATTATGCGAAACCAAATACGATGGACGGGTCACTTAGTGCGTATGGAAGACAAGCGGCTTCCAAAAAGGCTTTTCTTCGGTGAGCTGAAAAACGGCAAACGTCCGAGTCATAAACCAAAAAGGAGATTTAAAGATGTAATCAAATCAAATTTGAAATTTATGGGTCTTAAGGGCTCTGACCATAGTATAAGAAAGCCGCGGCTGGAATGATAACATCTGAACTTCTGTTGTTCTATCTCTGTCGTATTTGATGACTATTTTTTGATCAACAGATCAGTAATGTAGCATCTTTAATGGTAAATTTTATTGGTTTGTCGTTAATACTTACTTCTCAGTGTGTTTTAGACATTAATCATATACCCTTGATAATACACTTGCATTATAAAATTATTGTAAAGGAAAGATCAACAATAAGAAATTTAAACAAGCACGAAATGGCTGGGCTGAAGGAAAGAACTTAAAAATAAACAAAGTGCCTCGAATGCCTTCGCAATATTTCAGTGAAATCTTTTTAGAAATCAATGAAAAAGTACATCTAGATAATACTGTGAAAGTTTCAAGCCAGCACCTTCAAAATTTATCGTTCAAACTGACAAGAAAGTTTTCATCTTGAATATAGTTCTTATAATTTCGATTTTGGCGAAAAACTATTTTTTCCACAAAATACCCCTAAAATATGTCCAAATTAGTTCAAGTATTCTATTGGGTACAGATTCAAAGATATCTAGCAGTAAAAAAACATTTTGTGAAGGAAAACAAGAGAAGGATTTCAAAAACTATTTACCATTAATAAACTGAGCATCTTGATGTTCTTATAAAGCTCGGAGACAGAGATAGATTCCAGAACGGATGCTCTTAGATCGGATGGCCAAAAGTCACCTTCATTTTTTTATTTTATTTTTTTATCCACGGATCGCTGATAGTCACCTTTCCGGGGGTTTTGTTGTTTGAAATTGCTTAGGTCAGGATTTCTAGTAACGGCTTGTCACTGTGCCGGGTGCATACTCGGCGCCTTGGGCCCCGCAGGGTTGCTAGTAACGGCTCGAATTTCAGTCAGGTTTAAAAAAGGGGTACTTTTACCCATATTATAATAATATTACCCCCGTCTTTGCCAGTTCGGTATAATTTGTTATGAATTGCTTTTTTGCTGTGCGGCGATGGCTCAACGGATAGAGCGCTGGCTTCTAATCTGAAGATCTTTCTTTGGTGGTGGTTCGAATCCCACTCGGTGCGAACATTAGACTGGTCGAAATTGATGGACAAATGATTGACAGGTATGAAAACTCAGTCAGAAACTCAGACAGTCAGAAAAGAGAAAAATAGGATAAGAGATAGGAAAGAAAAGAAGGTGACTTTAGGCCATCCGATATAACATTTTCCAGATAGAACAGCAATTAACTGAGAAGACAATGTGGTACATATTCCAGCCGCGGCTTTCTTATACTATGCTCTGACCATAGTGAATTTTTCATAATTGCCGTGTTTAAAATGTGTTTTCTGACTGATGTAACCAACAAAACTATGGCAAGTTATACATTTTCTGTTAGACAAACTATTCCTGAATCTGAAAATTCAAAAATTGCATTGAAAAAATTTGATGAAGAAGAAAATGAAGACTTTTGCGAGGAAGAGTATTTCAACTTTGAAGAGCTTAGTTTCGGTGAAGAAAGAACATTTTGAAAAAATTTTCACAGTAGATGGTGTATCTTTTACCGAACAATAAATATTTTTGCGGAAAATTTTTGTAAATGCTTCTTTGTCTCGAAAACTTCAAAATAGTGGTTTTTCATCAATTTTTCATCTGGATTTTGCTTAAAAAAACAGTCATAACTTTTGACACATCTTTTTAGAAAAATTTTCCCCAAAATTTAAAATAGTTCAATTCTTTGCGGACAGTGTAAAGAAATTTTAAAACAAAAAAGTTAATTACCCATTAAAACTAAGCACTTTTTGTAAAAGAGGGTGATGCAACATATTATCAACATCTTTTTAAAGTTCATAACGTCATTTTTGCAATTAAATTCTTAGATACACCAAAGAAATGGGCAAATTGGGGAAGTTGGAATGTATGTAGTTTGACATGTGGTGTCGGGAAACAAACTCGTAGAAGAAGATGTACTGATCCATCTCCTGCAAATGGTGGAAGTGATTGTAGAGGATCGAAAATTGAAATTAAAGACTGTTTTATAAGACTAAATCTAAATTTCCATGAGGTTTTTTCTGGATACTCGGGAGGGGGGCATTGACATTGACGTGCTACTGGAGTTTGAAAAGTGGACCCTGTCAGATATGAATGTTTGGTAAATTTGGGACCCTGAAAAGTGGCTAAAATGACGAAGTGTAGACAAAAAATTGAAATTTTTTCTAATTTCCACCCTGACAATTGTCCAAAAAAGTCGACCCTGTCAGATACGCATCTTTAAAACTAGTAAATTCGGGACCCTGTCAAAAATCTTCAGAATAAAAAAGGGACCTTGACCATTGGCACATCCCCGTTTTCTATTTTGTCTGAGTGTCTCCCCTGGGTCAAGATAGTCCCGAAAGATGACCAATAAAAATGTTTTGATATCTTGTTTTCGTGATACACAAAAAAACTATGTAAGAACACGAAATTGAAAGTATTTTAAAACTTAAGAACAAATTAAGAACAATCTAAGGCTCAGTTCTAGCGAATATTCAAGAACAAATGTAATGAGGCTAAGACTGAATCAAAAATATAGAGAAATGAATACCGTCAAAGACAGGAGCTAGTACTTTTCTACCAAATTTTATTTGAAAAAGCTCAAAAATATACAGATGGCTGCTAATTAAGAATCAAGAACTTATAAGCTAAAAATGAAAAAGTAAAATTTATGAGTGAAAATTCTAAAAAATTAAGAATAACCCAACCTGAGCCAAAATTTACTGGTTTATCGGCTCAACGAGCTCAATTAAATTTTGATATGGTAACATAAAAATTCCGGCTAGTTCGAAACGCAGGTCACAGGTCACAGGTCAACAGGTCACAGGTCACAGGTCAACAAAGTGCAGACCGGAAAAAAGATAATAAGATCATAACATATACATAACATAAACATCAATACATAACGCATTAAATTACAAAAAAGTAATACATGTTATTTAGATATTATAAAATGACAATTGAATAAAATAACAACCTAGTGACACTTACTTACAAAAATAATGACAAAATCATAAAATATGATGCCTAACAAGACAAAAACACGAAAAATATTTATAATACAGAATGTGATGTTGATAGTGTGAATGGATATAAAACGGCACCAATCAGAAGCTTGTGAGGTCCCTAAGAGAGTGGTTTTAGAAGGATGAAACTAATTAATCATTCAATTGTTATTTTAATGACTTAATGACAATTTTTGACAAAAATGTTGACAGAATCACAAAATATCATGTCTTACAAGAGAAAAACACCAAAAATATTTAGCATACCGAATGTGATGATAACAATATGGCTGGATATAAAATTACACCAATCAGAAGCTCGTGAGTTCTCTGAGAAGGTAGTTTTAGAGCGATGAGTTTTATTATATGTAACCATCATATAACATTACAAACATTACAATATGTAATATACCTGTTATACGTATAATATGGTTTTAAATTTTCTGGTCTGCGTTATACACGGCGCAAACTGCGAAAGATCGATAAAAGCACATGGTTAAATTTTGATGTTTGAAATGGTTTTATATGGATGAAATTGCTTGAGAATTATGTTTTTGATAATTCTTTGTGTTTTCCAAACATTTTCCTCTGCAATGACATTGATTAGAGTCAACCTGTCATCACTGACCTGTGACCTGTGACCTGTTGACCTGTGACCTGTGACCTGCGTTTCGAACTAGCCGTAAAAATTCTGATTTTTTTCAACTTTCTAACACCTAAATTTCGATTCTTGAATTTAATCTGAAGAAGTTTTGTGTTACGTATCATTTTTGTCACTTGCTCACTGGGCCAAATCCCAGCTCATAGACCGAATCCACTGATTTCCTATAAAAGTCGTGCGTTCATGTTTCTTATTTTCCCTTTAAGCTTTTTATGAATGAGGATTCGTTTACCTTGACAACGCAATATTACCTCGTTACTGCTACTATTACAACGTTACATCATGATTTTCCATTCTTCGTGGTTTGCACACAGCAAATGCTACAGATTGAAAGAAACATTTTTAAAAATGTGCCACGAAAAAACAAAGAAAGTCATCTGAAATATGGTCCAAGTCTTAAGGAATCACTTTCTGCTCGAGAAAGGTTGCAGATTCGCCTCTAGAGTCTTCAGGTATATCTCATGTAAAACTGAAAATGAGTTATTAGATTTTACTCTATTCTCTTTAGTACATGGTAATTGGACACAATGGGGAGAATGGGTTCAATGCAACACTTGTGGGAGCTCTCTTGGCAAACAAATTCGTTATAGAAGTTGTACCAACCCAGCTCCTGCGCACAATGGATACGTTTGTACTGGGCAAAAATCAGAAACTCGACACTGTGGTTTATTTTGTTAGGGTTCGTGCAGCTGGTTTTTAGAATTTCATGAGGTAAATTTTGGCAAAACGAAACAATAAAAACAACAAATATGTCACGTCAAGGAATGATACAGGCTGTCCCGAAAAATAGTCCTGTCTCAGAACACGAGGTCAAGTAGAAATTTGTTTGGTGTGTATGTCTAGTTTATCTTTTTACTCTTAGATTCCAAATAAACGGGGGGGGGGGTCGAATAAACGGGGGAGGGGTCGGAGAATTTCGAGATTTCAATAAACGGGGGGGGGGGGGCTAATTGCCAGGAGGTTGGAAATTGTACTTCTGAAACCCCAAAAACAAGGTAAATATAGGCTAAAATCAGGCTATTTAGAGCAGAATAAAGGGCCTTCTCTTTGACAGCTGAAAATATTACTAAAAATTAATAAACGGGGGGTCCTAATAAGGTCCGGGGGTTGGACAATTTTCGAAAATTAACAAGCGGGGGGGGGCATTTATTTGGAACCTAAGAGTAGCGCAACGCAGTAATGGTTACAGTGAAGCAGTTGTGAAATAAAACATTTTTAAGAACGTATTTTATTTTTTTATTTTAAGTATCCGTCCGAGATTCAACCAGAAATTTTTAAACTTCAACCTCAAAAAAACTCACGTCTAATACATGTCAATCTCAGCTCTGTTTGGAGAGCAATTCCCTACTGAAAATATCGTGTCATTATAAGCATTTTGATTAATTTTAGTTACCTCTGATGATATTTTTCTCACACCAGATTTCATAATAATGTATCCGCTTGGTATTCTAAGATTTACTTTAAAGATTTTGGCCAGTAAAAATACAAAGAGAAAAAGATAGAGAACTTTTTAGAAAAAAAGTATTGGTCATTTTTCATTTGTCCTTGGAGCCACCATGGCAGTTGTCATTTGCGGACAAAGTCGGTACATTGATTGTTTTCTGAATTGGACGACAATACTCAACTCTCCACCGTTTCATTCATGTTTATCCAGAGTCTCTGTAATAATTCCATTGTCATATGTTAGTTAGGGTGTTGGCGATGACTCTACGCCCATGTTATCATTTTTAACAGATATCGCCCAATCAATGAGTAGGGATTCCGGGTTCGATTCTCTAAAATCTCGTTACAAAGTCCAGTGTGGGATTGTCGAAATTCCAGTTAAGATCTGATAATGGTGTAAATGTGAATGAGGAAGAAATTCATTCATTTCCAAGGGGGGTCGAGTCTTTGAAAGGCCACTTGGACCTTCTCGACTTCCAACTCTCCACTACCTGTGCAAAAGTAAGAAAATGAATTGAATATCAATGGAAATAAGAACAGGGTAAGTGTGAAGTGGTGAAGTGAAGCCAATGTTTCTAAGCTTACAGTATTTTTAGAAAATTAACTTTAGATTACTTTATCTCTGAAATTAGAGAGAATTTATTTATCATTCATATCTTGTTGGATAGCTTAAAATTATCTTTATTTTTAGGTGCCTTTCGTTCCACTCAAATTATAAACAAGGACGGGTTGAACTCAGACGAGGTCAGGGAAGTAAATTTGAAGTAAAATTTAAAGTAGTAAATTTGACTAAAAACTCTGAACTTGTCAAAATTTTATCAGTGGTTTTCGTTATAAAACTAACCGGTTGCCTTTTTCCTGTCAGTAGTTCCTGCTGTCCCACGATATCCTTGAGAAAGTGTCCCGTTACAACTCTTCGTCCGGTCCCTCTTCCCTTGAATTCTTCCAATTGTGATTCTAAGCTACGTTGACCTATCTTGGATTTTTCCAAATCAGATTTCAACTGATCGATTTGATCCAAAGCTTTTTCAGCTATCTTTTCTTTTTCGTCCGATGAGTTTTTCAGATTCTCAATATCTTGAATTTTTTCGTCAATAGTTGCTCTAGCTGAATTGAGTTGATTATTCAAATCTAAAGTATGTGCCCGAAGATCCGTTATTTCCCCTTTTGCTTCTCTTGTTCGAGCTCTCAACTCATTGATTTCATCCTCATTTTTCTTTATCTTTAGTTGAAGCCTCGTTTTTGTTTGCTCCAATTCAATTTTGCCAGCTTGGAATGAGTTCAACTTTTGCTGCGTTAAGTCGAGCTCTTGTTCTAAGTTTTGGTTTTCTTCACCAATTTCTGTGTTTTGTCCTTTAAGAGTTTCCAGTTGGTCTGTTATTTCTTCCAAGTTTTTCGTGAGCACAGCCTGCTCGTTTTTAGCTCTAAAGAAAATAATTTAGAAAGAAAAAAAATTTCCCCGGGAGGGGGGAGTGGGTTTACCAACTGACGGTATGTGCGGCGAAAAAATTGGATTTTAGAATCGCACCCTTACAGTGTAGAAAAAAATCGGTGAAATTCATACCCTTACAGTGCATTTTTTCAAATTTTAAACTCTTTTAGAGCAAAAAAAATCAACATTTTCGAGCAAAAATTTGCAATTTTTCCCAGATTTGCAGAAATTTCCACCCTTACAGTGCATTTATCAAAAGTCCACCCTTACAGTGCATTTCTGATATTTTGAAAAACATACCCTTAACCACCGCACATACCCGTCGGTCAATTTTCCTGACTGCCCCCCCCCCCCGGGGATCATTTTCAATCCAAAAAGTCTTAATTGCTTCTTTTCCATAAGGAGCTTTATTGTTTTGCAAGGTTGGACTTACTGATGGATTACCTAATAGTGCATATTAAGCAGGCGCCCGTTCTGCATAAAATTTCGTTCTGTTTGTATTAATAATTAAATACTTAAGAATGATTTTTTTCTAGGTTTTAAGCATCCGTAAGAGAGGCCCGGGGGGCACTTGATTTATAAACGACGGTATCTGACGCCAAAAGTGGCTTTCAAAATCAGACCGTTATAGTGCAGCCCTTGAACAGTAAAAAGGTACCCTTACAGTTTGATTTCATATCTTATTTTGCTGAAGCCACCTGAAAATGAGCCTGTCGATGTCGATACAGTGTGCAAAACAAATCAAATGGGTGCAAACCAAAACTATAAAGTTACATTTAGATTTTTACTGCTAGGCTTGCAATTTAGTAGTCCCTGCCCCAAACACACCCTTACATTTCAAGTATCTCAAAAACCCTACCCATGAGGGCGGCACATGCCGTGGGCCAGATTATACGAGTGCCCCTCTCCCCCCGGGAAGTTAGGTCAATTAAGAAAATTAAAATCAAAATGTAAAAACAGCCTAACCATACATTGTTTTAGCCACTGCTAACGCATTATTGGCAGCTTTGGTCTGTTCTTCCATTTTGCTTCTAAATTGCTGAGTTTCTGTTTTCAATCTCTTTTTGATCTCGTCTTCTTTTTTCTCGTCCATTGTTACGATTTCCTTTTCCAAGTCTTTACGCGCTGTATTGATCAGCTGCCTGAGTTTTTGCTCGGATACGAATTTATATTCTTCAAGGAATTGGTCGATCCCAATCTCTATAGGTTTCAAGAATAAGAAATTATAATGCTGCAAAACGTTATTAAATTCGGTGACAAGAAATGATACAAAAAAGTTTACTATACGATTTCCCTGCTTTTTGGCATCAGCTACCTGCTAGTGTAGCTTAAGCGTAAAGAATTTTTGCAATGTCGAAAAATCGCTAAATTTACATAATACTTTTTCAAATTCGAGGAAAAACTATTTTTCCGATCATAAACATCCGCAAATCATTGGATAAGAATGAAAATTCGCCGAAGGGTGACAAACATTCTTTGAAACACAACCTGTGACCACAAATAAAACAAATCTTTTCGTGCTGACTCTCAGTAACAAACAGTTAATAAAATGATAATCTGGAGCTTATTGAAAAGAATATTTATCTATCGGTATGGGACCGAACCGATTTCATAATTTTAGTTGCAAATAAACTCACCGGATTCGGGGTCAAGCTCACTTTCTTTTTTCTTTAGCCACATTTCTGCCAATTTCTTTTTGTCGAAACTGTCGATAAAGAATTTGATAGGAGCTCCACACTTTCCTTCTCGTACTTGAGTTGAATAATTTTCTACCGCTGTCATCAGAGAGTTCATAGCCAAAATATTATCTCTAGCTATATCAGCATAACTTAGGGCAAACATCATTCCTCTGGTGTCATTTAGTTGCTTCTCTGCAAGTATTTTTGCACCTCTTGTCACTTTATCACTTGCAATAGTCGGAATGCAACCTTCGCTTACCAGGCTAACATGTGCCAAGACTGTTTGGTAACTTGGATGAATGAGAGATCCAGCTGGTTTCTGTTTCAACGTGTGAAGCATACCAACAAAGCAGGATCCATAGACAGCCCCTGCTGCGTAAGAAATGCTGTTATTGTTTAATTTTGTATCTTGAATATAATCTTCTACAAGATCTTTAGTCTCTTCAAAAAAATCATCTTTATGTAACGAATTCCACAATTCAACACTTTTCTCGATGTCAAAAACCATTGGAGAGAATCTGCTTGCTTCTGCATGATTGCATACTGCAGTGACGACCAAAGTTCCAGTGATATCGTTCTCTTCCAGCTGTTTAATGGTTTGCTGGTGGACTGCTTGTAAAACCTTTCCGCTAATGCAGCTTCCCAGTTTGTACAACTCAGATCCAATAAAGGATTTCATATCAAGCAACTTTGCCTCAAAATCTTGATTTCTTGTTTCTCCATTGAAAGGGAAATACCGCGTGTTTAACCGGACAGCATTGTTCCCAAATGGCACGTCTTTTCTTAATGTTGACTTTTCAAGGTCCACCAAGTATTTTCCATGATTGTGAAAGTCTTGTATGCTTGATTGAGTGTCAGATAGTTCTGAGAGGCTTGATGAAGCAATTTCAGAAGTCAAACCTTCTGCTTGTAATTCAAACTCATCAATTTTATCCTCAATCTTCAGTTTTTCTTCATGGCTGAAATAGTATTCTCTTTTTAGCTTTTGAAGACTTCTGATTTGATATTTCAAATGTTGGACATTCTCTTCTTGCTCTTCAATCTGACGAATTCGTTTAGAATTTTCAATTAATTTTGGACAAACAGAATGACCAAGAGTTATACTTGGATGGTATGGTATATAATTACCGAAACATCTAGTAGAAAATTTTGATGTCGATTTTATATAATGCCTAATGATAAGCATTGTTTGTTATAATAATCCTTCTACTTTTTATCTCTTTTCTTAGCCTATAAAAATAGAAGAACAAACAGAATGAATATATCATTTTTATGGTTGAAGGTAGAAGATACAAAATTCAAAATCTTAATGTTTCCTCAATGTGACGAATAAACAGTTTCCCGAATCCTTTCTTGCAATGGGCTGTTCTATTAAAAGTTCATACAGGGGGTGGACGAACCTTTCCAAGTCAAAAAAAAATTTTTGAAAATGTTTGAATACCCCCTGGAAAATGAAAAAATTTGCAAAAATACCTTGGAAAAAATCTTTTCATACCTTAAAGTGAGGTTGGACAAACTAAAATCAGTCTGGAAATTTTAGAATAACTTTTTAACCCCTTCGAAAGATATAAAAACACCCTCTGGAAATCTTTCTAGGATTACCCTCTGAAAAAGTTCGTCCACCCCACTGTATGGATATGAAATGGAACGGTCATGTATGATTAAGGGGATATTTATATGGAGGCAGGCTGGCCTGGCTAGGTGACGTGGGATATTTTTTCGAACGCCACGTGATCTATTTTTAGCAATTTGATTCGTCAAAAACTTTGACGTAGCGTTCGAAAA
Source organism: Clytia hemisphaerica (assembly GCF_902728285.1). Lineage (NCBI taxonomy): Eukaryota > Metazoa > Cnidaria > Hydrozoa > Leptothecata > Clytiidae > Clytia > Clytia hemisphaerica. The sequence continues at coordinate 688,351 of NW_027104240.1, read as the reverse complement.
TCCATATAAAGCCCCAAAGTCGTAAATTAAAAAAGAAAGCCCTATGTCGCGAAGGTGCCAAGCCCCTTGCAAAGCCGACTTCCAAGATATGTCGACCTATGTATCAAGCTTAGCAAAGGTTTCTATGTATAATTATATTGTGTGTAATCATATGGTTGAAAGTTAAAAAATTCGAAAAACCTCAAGACTATCACAGACCCAGTGGGGAGAATCCATTTGCTAATAAATTCTCACATGGTCACTGAGACAGGGGTGTTTTAGAATAAAACAATATGATATTTATTGGTCATGACAAATATATTAAAATCACCATTTTCCAAAAAAACTTTAAAAATTAAATAAAGAAAAAGTAAAAAAGGGACACTGACAAACTCGGGGAAACTTTATTAATACATTAATTAAAATGACGGTTACACAAGGTACTCAGAAATTTTTAACATAGCTTCCTTAAGGCGAGGCCAATTTAATTTGTTGTTTTACGGGTCAAGTTACCCAAAGTGTAATTTCTTTGATAAACAACAAGAGCGATAAAAAATCAAACTTGAAAAAAAATGTACCGTAGTATAATAGCCGTGGTATATCAGGAAATATTATATGGCTGTTTTTGCGTACATGTATATTATAATCATAATTATTTAACAATTAAGAATCATAAATTATTTGTATTACCTTAAAAATTATTTCTACACATCGTACCATCAATATATCAATATAATCGATTATTTATCTTCCATTATGTTTTTTTTGATTTGCCGCTAAGTGTTAGGTACTGCTACTTTGGTGCCACTTTCGGGGTTGCTGTTACATGGGTTTTCACTTCCGGGTGTGCTGTTACATGGGCTACTTGTTTGTCTTCTTTCTTCTCTTGCTCTTCCTTAGTGAAGTATTTGGATAACCACATTTTTGCGATATCTGCTTTGGTAAGACTCTTCAAGAAGAAATTGATTGGAATACCAATCTTTCCTTCTTTCGCTCCCTTTGTGTACTCATCCATAGCTGTCATAATTGTGTTGACAGTCAAAACGCTATTCTTTCCATCATCGACCTCACTAAGAGCAGCCATGGTGCTTTTGACGTCAGTTGCACGCAGCTCTGTTACTTTCTTTCCTTCACGAGCATTATCAGCAGCACTGCTTACGGTTTGATTCGCATTCTGGGTTTCATTGTGCAAAGTTGCCAATTGTTTCATGGTGGATGCAGGATCGAATTCACTAAAGGCTTTCACACCAATTGCGATCTTCTCGCTTGTTATTGTTGGGATAAGGCCCTCGCATACCAAACTAACATGGGATAAGATTGATTGCTGACTCAGCAGAGCTTGCAGATTTTTGGAAAATGATGAATCTATTCCAAAGCCTCCTTCCATGTCAGTAAACCAAGCAGCAATTTTGAAGTTAGATTCTAATGATTCAGCTGTTGCCAACATATCTTGGCTAGATGTTGTCGATGTGCTTTTCAACATGTGAACCATACCAACAAAACATGAACCATAAGTTGCGCCTGTAACCAATTTCAATTGTCGTGTTATTGATACGTCTTTTTCTTGCGCAGTCTCTTCATTGTCTGAAGCAGGTTCAAGAACTTTGAGTTTGTCAGTTTTAGGTGTTTCACTGACATATCCTTGCATTTCAACCATGTCACCAACCATTAGATCGTCTTCATAGCATGCGTTCCAAGACGTTACTGCTTTGTCTGCATCGATAACAAGTGGAGAAAAAATACTCGCGTTGGCGTGAGTACAGGTTGCTGTGATGACCAAAGTTCCCACTATTGAATGTTCCTCGCGTTGTTGAGCTGTCTGCTGTTGGACTGCATTTGAGACTTTTCCACTGATTTTGCTGTCAAAAATACTATCCACTTCTCCAGAAACAAATGATTTCATTTTCATAATGGTCGTTTGGCTATCTTGCTTTTCATCGTCGAATGAAAAATATTGAGCATTCAACTTGATGGTGTTTGAGCTGATTGGTAAATCTGTTTTGATCAGAGACTTGTTGAAATCCAAAGGGGTTTCAACATGATCATCAATCAATCTAATCTTTGCCTTCTCCTTGTTGATAAGGGGAAGATTTGTTTGCAATTTCTCTGCATACTTTGTAGCAGCCGAATCCACGTTTTGGTGCAGCATTTTCATTGACTGGCTTAACTTCGCGTCTTTAGCTTTATCTTCTTTACTATAGCCAAGCTCTATAGCAAGCATCTGAAGGCTTCTTATTGCGCGTAAGTTATCCTGCATAGCATCTTCTTCTCCGTCAATCTCTTGCTGATAGACTGCAATGTTTTTTAATGGTGCAAATTTCTTAGGATGCACAACATTGCCAAGGACGATGGTAGGATCAAAGGGTATGGCGCCGCTTGACCATCTCTTTGAAGTGATTGATACTGCATTTCTCAGCGCTGTCTTCAGCTTCAAGGCGTACATCGTTTGCGCTTCTCAAATCGTAATGTACCTAAAAATTAAGTACTACCTTATCAAACAAGTTGAGCCCACAAATGTTTTTAAAATAACTTTAAGGGCTCTGACCATAGTGATTTTTTTTTACACGTACAAAATATAAATTTCTGTTTAAAGTAGTCCACAAAACTATGACACATTATACCAGGGATATGTTATAGCGGAGCTGGATAACGCACATTTAAAAAAGCCTTGTTCTATCTCTGTCCCTGACATTAAAATTTGATATGAAATTTAACTTTTTAATTACAAACTCGTGAAATTTGGATTTCCTCTTAGCCAATGATTCTGCTGCTGCATTTATCGTTCACGATTAAAAACTTTTAATTATCAAGAGGGTCTGTAAAACATTGGTGACAGACAATTTAAAAAAATGGAAAACATTGTTTTCATTAGTAAAGTTATAAGAAGTTTCTTCTCTAAGATTATAAATAGTACTTTTTCATTTGAAATACCGCGCTACACCGCGGGGTGCCTCACATTGAGTTTCAAGCCGAAGGCTAGAGGTCAATCTCTTTGGTAGGATTTGAAGCCAACAAATCCTACCAAAGTTGCGCGGCCTTGAGCGACCCGCCTGGTTTTTACACAAATGACAGATTGAAACTAAAATTTACCGCTTAATTTCGAAAAATATATCACTCGAAGACAAAGGAATTGCTAGATTCAATCCGTCATCAAAAATACGGCGCACATTTTAAGGCTTCAATTTTTCTTGCCTGAGAAAGGTTAGAGATTGACCTCTAGCCCTTCGGGCTTGAAACTCAATGGTGCCTCACTTTCTAACTGATATTTTCAGATAGCATATCGGTATGTCTGATTATGGAAAAAATTTCAAGTCAAAATATTTACATCCGAAATCTTTAAAGAGAAATCATGAAAGCTTCTCAAATTCATAACACACGCTGATAAAAATAGATTTCATTTACAAAGAAGCTTTTGGGATATCTTCTATAAAAATTATTTTGATGAAAAGCGGGAACATCATAGCAAAATATGTGCAAACATACTACATGAATACTTTGTCTGCTTCATTTTTCTTATAAAAACAGAACACTCAAGGGGACAGAGATGGATTTCTATTATGAACAGTTTACAATAGAAAAGACAAAGAAGCAATCCGCTAAGGAATTATCGTCCTTCATCCAGCTCCGCTATAACATATCCCTGGTTATACAATATTTTGGTGGGGCGATTATTCCTAAATTCGAAAATTTAAATGTCAAGATGAAAAAAATTTACCACGTAGAAAATGAGAACTTTTGCGAAGAAGAGTATTTCAACTTTGAAAACCTTATTTTCGACGAAGAAAAAACATTTTGAAAAACTTTTTGCGGTAGAATTATTTACCCGAACTAAAAATAGATTTTCGGAAAATTTTTGTAAAAGCTTCCTTGTCTCAAAATCTTGAAAATAGTGGTTTTTGCCCAATTCTTCAACAATTCTTCATCCCTATTTTTTAATGTAAACTTTTGAAGAAACTTTGAAACAAAAAGATTAATTACCCATTAAAAGATACCCTAAACAAAAGCTTCATTTACAAATCGACTAACCAACTTTCTGACTATGGTCAGAAGCCCTTAAAAGATTGCGTAATCTTGGAATGTTATGTTACAAAAGCAAAGTAAAAGTTGAGTTAGTCTCTCTACGGGTCAGCTTTCAGAGGTCGGATCCACACGTACCCGACATTCTCCAACCATATAACCCCTTCCCCGGGTTTGTCGCTCTCTTTTTTTTCCTTTTACCAAAAAAAATCAAACTCTCGATATTTTGACCATATATTATTCAAATCTCTCTATAGTTCGAACTAATTCTCAGTTACGAGTTCAATTCCAAGGGTCAACTGTAAATGGACTTGCTTTCCAAAAATATCTTAATCTTTTCTGAAAATCGCCTCATACTAGCGATAAAAATATAATGGCTTCCAGGGCTAATCTCATTATTAATTCAAATAAGAGGTTCACCCGGGAAACAAGATTGTCTGGCAATCGTATGAATAGACCTGTTCATAAATTACGTTACGAACATTGTCATCCAAACCCGAAGGGCTAGACTCGAGACTCCTGGATGGGAAATGAAGCCACTTATTTCCGATCCAGAACGCCCGCGTGTGGTTTTTACACAAACGTCAGATTGAAAGTAAAATCGATCGCTAGATTAAAAAAAAAACATTCCTCAAAACAAAAGAACCGCTAGATACAATCCGTCGTCATGATTGTGGCGCGTTCTAGGCACGTTCTGGATGGGAAATAAGTGGCTTCACTTTTTGTCGCCTGGGAAATGTTAGAGATTCTAAATTAGCCCTTCGGGCTTTAAACTCAATGGTTATGAACATCAATTACCTCGTTTTGAGATTATTGGCATTGTGATTTACTCCCAGCGGATTTTATTAAACCTACTTTCTATTCATAAAAAAACATTTAATGTCTCAAGGGACATGGTAATTGTTTGAATACGAAGCAAGTGTTGTTCGTGGCGTAATTTATGAAAAGGTCTATTAGTATCGAAATATAAACTTCAATGACATTGCTTATTTGCCCCGGCAAGGAGGGAGGGATTGGATCTGTTAGGGTGTTGAAATGGAATAGGAGGCTCACCAAATCGATTCCAAGTTTGAAATGTGGTGTGAAAACATTAGATTTTGAACGCTAGACTGTAATAATGTTAATCTCTACCGAATTTTTGCTATAATGCAGTAGTGTATATAATCAAAAGTTATTGGTCTTGTGCCGCTGTCCCAGGTTTAGTCATAAAAATTAAAAGTTTGCCCCCCCCCTCATAGAAAACTTGAAAATATAAGAAAATTTCGAGATTTTATTCCGATTGAAAGCTCAGGCCATCAACACCCCCCCCCCCTTTCCCGAGATAAGAGTCTTTACCATAATTCATTACGCTAGCTAGGACTAAAATATTTTAGAAAATTTCATGAGATACCTTTAGAAATCTTCACTGATGTTTTCAATATCCTCCAACACTTCTTTTTTTTAACTCCTCACATCCAAGATCGCGATAGTTATTGAATGAAGAGCATTGTTAAATGTTCTATTTATGTGCCTTCGCTTTATCAGATGCACATTCAAGGAGTTAAGAAATTTAAGAGATATCTTTTGAACTTCCATAAAAGGATTATTTTTATGTAAAAACAATCGACTCTCCGCCTCAGTTTATATGAATTGTTGTGTCAACGTCTAGAGACCGTTGGTCTATATTTATTTTAGATAACCAAATTTCTTATTGGCCAGATTGTTTTCGATACATAACTACCGAGGAATTCATCTCCTACAAAAGAAGTTATGTATCCCAGGACTTTAAAGCCCATATGACATAAACATGTCAAAAACGTTGATCACAGGATAGTGTTAAAATAGTCATAGTTTTATAAAGTACCAGACGCGCCAAAAAATATTTGGATTAAAACTTATAATGGATATTGACTGTAACATAGACACTCCAAAAACAAAAGATGCTTTGCATAAATTTTGCAATTACTCTTTGCACTAAAAAGTCTAAGCACTTTGATAAAAGTTGAGCAAAGCTAACAACAAGAAGATCGGTTATAAGGTTCCTCAGTCCACATTAAAGTGGCAGCCTTCTACGCCATAATAACACATATTGTTTTCTCTCGACCACGGAAATCCTACCCTGAGTATAAGAGGCCTGTCGTGAGCTAGACTAGCAAACTAGTCTATTAATTAATCATGTCAGAGGGCGGGAACATAAAGGCGGCGGGCGTTTGCTAGAATAGGAGCTGCGTAGGAGAACGAGCAAAACTTGTCGACATATCCTGGATGTCAGCTTTGCAAGGGATTTGGTACGTTCGCAACATAGGGCTTTCTTTTTTAATTTACGACTTTGGGGCTGTTTATATGGATTTTCGAACGCTACGTCAAAGTTTTTGACGATGCAAATTGCTAAAAATAGATCACGTGGGGTTCGAAAATAAATCCCACGTTACCTAGCCAGGCAAGCCTGCCTCTATATAAATATCCCCTTAATCAAACATTTTCAAAATGAATTTTTAATAGAACAGCTCATTGTAAAAAAGAATTCGGGAAACTGTTTATTCGTCACAGTGAATTTTGAATTTTCGGAAACATTAAGATTTTGAATTTTGTATCTTCTATTTTCAACCATATATATTCCATACTTATATTCCATACTTTATTAATAAAACTTTTTACTTTAACTCTACTAATCAGTTTGAAGTAATGGATCTCATTAACTTGTTAGACGAGAAAAAGTCTGAAGACATTTATAACTTTCCGATCTCTGTAATTAAACAAGTAAGTGACCTGATCTCTCCAGTTTTGAGTCATATCATCAACCATTCGATTACCACTTCAAATTTTCCAAGTAAGTTAAAACTTTCAAAAGTAATTCCTCTTTTCAAAAACGGTGCTAAGAATGACATCAAAAACTACAGGCCAATATCCATATTGCCAATTTTTGACAAGATTTTCGAAAAGATTGTTCACAAACGTTTAATGAAATTTTTCACTGATTTCGAAATATTAGCTCCAAACCAATATGGTTTTCAAAAATCTAAATCCACCTCTCATGCAGTACTCGACTTAACATCGAAAATCAGTTCTGCACTAAAAACAATAAATCTTGCTGTGCAATTTTCTTAGACCTGGCAAAAGCCTTCGACACTGTCAACCACTCCATTTTACTAGGAAAGCTTTCTAAGGTTGGTATCAGAGGTCCTATGCTAGGATGGCTTGAGAGCTATCTCAGTCATCGACAACAGTGTGTCAGTGTACATGGTAAGTTATCTAGTCCTGTCCATATGAAATATGGAGTACCACAAGGCTCTGTCCTAGGCCCACTTCTGTTCCTTATTTACATCAATGACATTCCTGATGCTTCTAAAATCTTCTCGTTTACCCTTTTTGCTGACGATACGTGTCTTCTAGCAGAACATGAGAGTTTAAAAGACTTAGAAACTCTTGTAAACCACGAAATCAAAGAAATAGAAACTTGGTTGAAAAATAATAGGTTATCTTTGAATGTGAAAAAATCTTGCTATCTTCTTTTTACAGGGAAAAAGAATACAGAGGACTTCAATATTATCATGGGTAATGATGCTCTTACCAGGCTTAACGCAGCAAAATACTTAGGAGTAATGATTGATGACAGGTTAAAGTGGAAAGAACAGGTAAACAGTGTCCTAACGAAAATCAAACAAGGGTCAGGTATAATGAGGAAGGTAAGTTATCTAGTCCCCAACTATGTCAGTCGTTCGCTATCGCTATACTATAGTTTCATTCAATCTCATGTTCAATATTCCATTACATCCTGGGGATCTCCTTTAACTAAGGGATTATCAAGGATAAATGACGTAACTAATAAAATAATCAACAAAATCAATAAATACAAACACCATGATGAAGAAATTTTTGCACCGCTAACTCTAAACCAATTATATAAATTACAATGTTGTAAATTAATATATAGTTACATTAAACTTAATAATATTCCATCTTCACTTAAATCTTTGTTTAATGAACCTGATCATGAACATAAAACCAGACTCGTAAATAACGGAGGTATGGAGGTGATACACTTCGACGTTGCTGCCCATCCAATTATGTTTTACGGTCCTCATTTCTGGAATGCTTACGGTGTCCAAATAAAAGATCTGAATCCATTCAGTAGCTTTCTATCATCTTTGAAACAAAAAATTATTTCATAGTTATCTTATAACCATTTCTTATTATTTAGTAGTAATCATATGTATATATTCTCCATTTTCGCGCCAAACCCACGCCATTCTTGTAGCTAAACATATAGCTATTTTTAAATGTACATAACGTTCCTTTATTTACCACAGTACTTTAACTGCCTGATGGCTTTGTAAACCTATTAAAGGTTGTTTCATCAGGTTGATTTTGTAAATTTTTCTAGTTAAAGTTTAGAGAAAAGAAATCTCATTCATTCATTCATTCTTTTTTTTCTTCTTTTTTTATAGGCTAAGAAAAGAGATAAAAAGTAGAAGGATTATTCAAATTGGTTGATCCTCCTGAATGAGTTCAATAAAAATTTCAAACACAGAAGCGACTTCATCGACCGCCGAAGGCGGTTAATTTTCCGAGCTGTATACGGGTAAAAAAGTTGGATTCAAAATTTGTCACAACTGTGCTATCCTTTTGAATATTTTAAAACTTGACTCGCCCATTCATGCCTAGTCTGCACGTTTTGTAGAATTTTGTCGGTTAAAGGTTTGAGCAGCTGAGACAAATTTGAGATATTTGTAGAATCGCTGGTTTTCTGAAATGTGTGGCGTTTTACTACGGAGATAAAAAAGCATTTTTTCGGAGATAACGATGTTAATCATGAATAGATGAAAAACATGCTGTGGCGCCCCGCTAAGGAGATAAATGTTAAGTAAATAAAACAACTTGAGTATTTATTAGCTTCTGATTCAAACCACAAGTGATTAAACAACTCAAAATATACTCACTGTTCTCGTCAAGTGTATCAGCATAACTGCCACAGTGGTTTAGCTTATACATGTTCTTTTTTTAAAAGCATACAAAAGTCCGAAAACAGGCATAGAGATGCCTAGGTTCAAAGCTTAGTAAGGCTGAAAAATGCTTGAGGGGATGCTTAAATCTAAAAAAAACATTTTTCGTAGGCTCAAGTAATGTTTGCCATATGCTCAATTTTCCCCATATCTGAGCCTAGATATGCTTATAAAAAATATCCATATTTTCAAGTTAAATCACGCAAACGAGATTGTCGAAGTGGATCATTGTCTAAACCGATGAATTCTTCATCAAATTTAAGGCGGTCGTTATCCAGTGATGTGAGCACTGTTCTAGTTTTATTTTCATAAAAGGAAGGACCGAAGGAAGGATTATTGCACTTTAAAAACGAAAGTACTTTTAGGCATGTACGCGAAACGTATGTCGATTAGCATAATCCCGCCATTTTACAAATTCCGAGAATTTGAAAAAATCAAAACAAGCTAAATATGTAATGAATGGCTGATGTAAATAGTAAATTTAAAAGTTAAAAGACAGATTCTCAACATGAAGAAGTTGAAGTATGAAGAACTCTTGGCAAACCAATCAATTGACAAAATTGCAAAATGTCATTTAAATGAAACTTGATTGGCAGAGAAAGATACTACGAGACCTTGATAAGCAGTCTATCCCTGCACTGAGCGAACTGGAACTGCTTGTAAAACGATTTTTTACAGAAAGACAAATGGAAAATAGTTTAAAGATTCACTCGAAAAGACCCTCTGCTGTCCACATATAATTGTTTTGCTTGAACTGATTTCCAACAGCAATCTTGCATGTTTCTTTTATAATCTGATAACTCGTGATGAATGACTAACTGATGTTTATACATTTTGACATCTATCTTGTCCATGACCATGGGAATCAGGAGTATGAAAAAGAAAAAAGCATACATCTCCAGTGATTGCTTGACTGGTAGTCAAAATGAACTGATCGGTGAAGAAGCTTTTTCAGAAAAACTTGAGACTACGTACAATACAAACTCACTGCAAAAATGTTCTGGTTATGGTTTATACAATTAAAAGCTTGGCAATTATGTGAACAATTCTAATCAACTGATGAATGTGTAATAGCAAGAAACTTCAAGTATTGATAAAGAAATAAATCTGTTTCTTTAATGTTTACCATGAAACAATTCTTTAAACATATCCTATTACCAGACTGAAAATTTATTTATATTGACCGTAAATGTCAAAAGGTATACAAACTAGTATGGTACAGTGTGTATATTGGACTAAATTTGACAAAAAATGTTGAAGCTGGAAGTAGTTTTTTATCGGGATAAAATTTATGCAAACATATAACAAATCTGTCATCTAGATTATCAATTATGACATGTTAGACTTTTTTGGATTTCAGTTGAATTTATTCTGACCTAAAGATTATGTTTCGCTGTCGTCATCATGTTCTGATTTGCTACATAAGAAAATTTTGGAAAGTTTTCCATAGAGTCTTCAGTTTTTAACCTATTTTGAGGATAAAATCAAATAGGAATACAGTCTAAAGTAACATTGACAGATTTTTTTTCATAAGCTGTATTAAGTGTCAAATTTTATTATTTTATAGATGAATATTTCTGGACATTGTTTCAAAAGATAGCAATCAACTACATTTTGGTCAAAATTCCAGAATAGAACTTTAAGATTATATATGTCTTTTCAGTTCAAGTTCTGTTATTTTGATACAAAATGATTGAGAAATTTACTACAAAAAATTGAATACATATCTGCTTTTTTTTTGTAAAAATCATATTTTCTTTGGAGCAAAGCTGTTTCATTTTAAAGCATCTGATACTTTGAAGCTGAAAGGACTGATAAAACAAGATTAATTTTTGGAACTTTTTTCAATCAAAAATTAGGAACCATTAAAGGCAAAAATAAAATTTGGAATTATTGTACTTTACCTTCACTGTTCTCGAGACTTGACAAAATTGATAATAATACCTTGAAGGAAGAAATTTTGGCAGGAATTTAATTTGGCGGGTGGTTGAAAAAGTTTTTTCAGAGGAATTTAATTTGGCGGATTGCTAGAAAAAAGAAATTAGGCGAGAATTTAATTTGGCGGTTGAAGGAAATTTTTGGCCAAAAATTGTTACCAAATAAGCAAAAACCTGTTTTAAGGCCTGAAATAGCACAAATTTGGAGAATACACGAGATAAATTAAATTTGGCGGGAATTTAATTTGACGTATGGCGGAATTCCTGGTAAATCCGCCAAAATTTATTTCCGTCATAATTTATTCCTTTAAGGTAGTCCTTGATTACAATCGACCTCTTTTTAATATTGAAATTCAACAAAATCTAATATTATTTTCATTTCCCATGAACATTTTTCATAGGACCAGTAAATATTTCTAACTTTTTTTGTTAATTGAATAAAACGAAATGTTCCAAGTTTATTAAAGTTTCATGTAAAATGTATTCCTGCAGATTTCTTTTGATCATCTGCCAAATCTCTAAAAAACTTATTACGCCATGTTTTTATTATCAAAACCCTGAGTTGAAAATCGTTTAAAGATTCACAAGAAAAATCTTAAAAATGGCACGTATAAAGATTCACACAAGAATATCAAATTCATTTTACTAGTCAGAAAACTCTTATTAATTAGAATTTAATTCCAAACTCTATACAATGATTCATAGCTAGCATTAAAATTTCATAAAATTTCAAATGGGTATTTTACATAATTCAATGTGTTCTCTAAATAAATAAATAAATTCTTAATGAATGATGATATAGTAACAGAACAAAATTCACCAAAATTAGTTATCGCCAAAATTGAAAGAATTGCTTCCTCACCCTGCCTCACCATAATAAGGGCCCCTAATAAGTTCTTGCCAGAATTAAAATTTCCAGTGATTTTCCTAAGGGGCCGTCCACATAGTACGTACGCACTAAGGGGGAGAGGGGGTGTCTTCTCAAAAGCATATGCTTGCGTACAGAGGGGAAGGGGAAGGGGAGGGGTTTGGAAAGAAAAAGTAAGTACGCGGAAAAAAAAATTCACAGCCCTTTTTTTGCTTGTAAAATTGGTTGAAAGAGAATAAAAAGAGAATTATTATTCGCTTGTTCCTTACAAAATATCAGCTGTTTCTCTCTCATAGGAAAAGGGGAAAACCCAAGCCTTTTGAATTTGATTTTTTTTTCAGCCAGGGGGGGGGTGTGAATGAAAAAAGTACGTACTCACCAGGGGGTATAGCTATTTGCATCTGCTTGCCTATAGGGGGAGGGGTATATATATACTCAATTTTTGACATTTTAGTGGGTATATACGTACTATATGGACGGCCCCTAAGTAACAACAAAGTTCTATTTGAAACACTAATTTTTTAGCATAAAAGAACCACTTTATATACTGTGCTATTTGCCCAAATTAGTTTTTGCCAAAATTAAAAATTGGATTTCTCTTCAAAACCACATTTATAAAAAATTCTATTTTATTTAGCTCCTTGCCAAAATAAGTTCTCTCCAAAGTAATTGTATTCCCCAAATTCTTATTTTTTCGCAATTTTTGCCTCTTGCTGATTTCACCATTTTATCTCCAATTGTCCCTTTTCGTTAAATAATTGTTTTTCAGTGAAGTGAAAGTAACAAAGATCAAGCATTTTCACTCTTAATTGTTACACAGTCCATAAAGTGTCCATCAATCTTTTCTTTCTTATTATTTAAACCAGTTAAACATCATAACAGTGGCCAAATGTTTAAAATTAACTTTAACTGACACTGATGACTGAGCAATGCATTTAGTTAGTTATTTAGCATCCTGGAAAACCAGGGCTAACAAATAGTGCAATCTCTCAGACTGTCAGAGTTTTTATAGCTCATCATGTTTATTCCAATCAGCCAATTAGTCACAAAAGCAAGATGCAATGATGTTGAGGACATGATACTTTTCATATGTTTTTACACACAAAAACATTATGTTGTTGTACAAAAATCTGATTGAATTCATCCTACTGACTGTCACTGTCACTGTCGTTCATCGTTCCCAGCTGTGGTGACATGATATGGGTGCACGATTGGAATTTACGTTCTTGAGGCTGGATATAAAAATTCTATCGACTACTTTTTGGATGAGCAGCATCAGCAGTCAGAGCATTAGAGCTGTTGAAAATGTTTTATTTATTTTTCACATAATCTAAAAGTGAGAAAGAAAGCAATAATTTCAAGGTTGAAATGTCTTTAGATTTGCTGAGTGTGTTTAAAGCCAGTTAATTTATAGCTTTAACTGTTTAAGACCAGTTCACAGCAGTTTTCTGCACCAACCCTAAAACTTCACCACAAAAAAATATCCATATCAGAGAGCCAAATTTAAAAAACAGTAATTGGAAGTTGAGACTTATTGCAAGGCTACTAATTTATTTTGAGCCAGTAAAAAACCATTAAAAGACAGAGGAAAGCCATTCTCTATTCCAAACAACAAACACAGTCATTTTCTACTTGCATTTCCCTTCCAAATGTCCAAATCAACATTATTTTCTTTTCCCATGCCAAATGGTCATACGGAGAAGAACTATTTACAGCATTTTGATATAAATTATTTTAGTAAGTGTGCTCGCAGCTCGGCTGTACTTGTCTTCGCAACATATTGCCCACACTCAAGCTGCCAGAGTCCAAAGGTCAAAAAATATCAAGATTCTTGATATTTTCTCTTCTAAAGTACCAGGGCCCTAAACGATTCCTCCAATTATACGGTACTGGCCTCTTTAAGTCGCAGAATCGTTTATCGGCCCTGGCTCGCGAGGGTGGATTTTTAGTTAATCGATAGAACTTATCAAGGGTCCCCCCTTTACTAACGGTTTTTTTTGAACTCTGAAAATCAAATATCTGAGAATACCAACGGATTCAGCGTGAAAAGTAGATAAAGAAAATGGGGTTATTTGTTAAGTTTCGACAACCTGGTGCCGAGAAATGGCATTTTTAAGGCGAAAAATCGACGTTTTTGGCGTTTTCCGATGACGTCAGCATTTTCCTATGAGCATTTTCAGAAAAAATCAGTCCCACAGCTGGATAGCCCTGAATCAGTAGTATCCAAAAATGGTATGGTTTGTCAACTTTCAATGTATAGATCTCGAGATAATTCATTTTTAAGGTGGATAAATATGCTGAAAAACTGCTGACTCAGCAAAAAATATCGATAATTTTCAATATTTAAACTAAATTTAAACGATTCCTCCAATTATACGGTACTGGCCTCTTTAAGTCGCAGAATCGTTTATCGGCCCTGGCTCGCGAGGGTGGATTTTTAGTTAATCGATAGAACTTATCAAGGGTCCCCCCTTTACTAACGGTTTTTTTTGAACTCTGAAAATCAAATATCTGAGAATACCAACGGATTCAGCGTGAAAAGTAGATAAAGAAAATGGGGTTATTTGTTAAGTTTCGACAACCTGGTGCCGAGAAATGGCATTTTTAAGGCGAAAAATCGACGTTTTTGGCGTTTTCCGATGACGTCAGCATTTTCCTATGAGCATTTTCAGAAAAAATCAGTCCCACAGCTGGATAGCCCTGAATCAGTAGTATCCAAAAATGGTATGGTTTGTCAACTTTCAATGTATAGATCTCGAGATAATTCATTTTTAAGGTGGATAAATATGCTGAAAAACTGCTGACTCAGCAAAAAATATCGATAATTTTCAATATTTAAACTAAAATTAACTAAAAATCGATTCACTCGAAAACTGCAGGAGATTCGAAGGGCAATTTTTTTTTGTCAATTCTACACCCTATTAGCCTCCGTCTCAGAACGCGGTCAGAAAATTTTGCGGATAATTTCACAGCGAAAATGCATCCAGTGAAATGTGAGTAATGTATCATGATTCAAGTCGACTGACATAATTATACACATAATACATGTTACAAGTTCTGCCTACGGATTCTCAAGTTCGGCTATAATAAAACTATTACATGTTAGTAGCAAACCCGACTGAGCAATGCTATGTAGCAGGTTGAAACACGAGTTTCTGCTGGAAAGATGCAGTTTGTTTTCAAGTTAAATCTTCAAAATAAAACAAACTGTGTGGGTTTCTTTACTTCCAAACAACCTACCAATAGTTTTGGAACACTCCATAATAAAGGAAGATGGCTCTTCTTGTGGATTGGCTTTCTGATACCCCATATAAACACGATGTGACATGAAAGTGAAGAGACATGATTTGTTGGTTTTTGTTTGATTTGCTGACTCATATATCTCATGGCAAATGGGATAGCAAATAACTTTTCATGTATTGCTTGGCTCTACATATGATACCTCTAACTTTGAACACCTCCAGAATGTTGAAAAAAGCATTTTACGAGATAAGTTTCAATTATAATTTTCATGGAAATTTTTAATCGACAGATTTGGCTTGGCGTCAGTTTTGTTTGGTTGATGTTTGGTATCGTGATCGTTAAAAGCAATGAAATGCCATACAGTCACTCTACACATGATACCTCCAGCCATGATTGGTATCAGAATGTTGGTAAAAAAACATTTTACGAGAAATTGTTGATAGAAATTATATTGACTTATTTTTACAATTTTGGCGGTGTGGGTTTAGTTGGTTGATAATGTTTACACTGTGGGATGGTTTTCAAAAAACTGTTATATTGATTGTTGTTTGTTGGAATTGATTACCAAAAAAAAAGAGAACCTTTATCAAATTTTGAAAGCTCTATACCTACTGAATTGAAGCTCTGACTAGCTCTGTTTTTAAAACTTTGAGCCATGTTTTTTTCTTTGTTGCTATTAAAGATAGATTTTTAAATTGTGATTGTTGTAATGTAAATTTATGGTAAAGTTTTAGTTTTTGAGTTTAGTTCATCAGTAGTACATACAGTAGTATTTTTTCAGTAATCCTTTCTTGTAAATATAGTAACATTTAACCAGACTCATTGCCCTCATTATATTCGAATTTGTATTTTTTTAGGACTGATGAGTACATATTTTTAAACACCAAAACAAAGCAAACAACATGCCAGTTCTTTCGGGACAAATAGATATGTATACTTTATTGTGTGCTTTGAGTTCTATTTTAATCAACCCTCTCAACTGCTGATCTTTCAACTATCATTTAGGAGTATAGAATGAGCTTCCATAGTACCATTTTCTCTAAGTATTTTATGCAAATTTTCAACAAAGTAGACTTCTTGAATGTCCTTGTCCCTTATGTTAAAGTTGTTCTGATGGAGGGCATTGCTATTTTTGGTAGCCTTCACATATCAATAAGGAGCTTTGGTGTAAATGTTTTTTCTGATGAAATCATACTAATCTGAAACTATTAGGCCTTTATGAACTTTCTAGAACAATTATCTTGCTCCAATCTTGAGAAACACTGGAAAAATAGGTTAGCATTCCCTGCCATAATTTCACAGATTTCTTCTGCTTTCTGCTTGAAAACGCTGTCGTATAGCCGAAAACGAAAGTGAAACTGTGAAAACGTCCGCAAATTCGGGCCCAGTCCTCTTCCGAGACGGAGGCTAATTAGGAGCATAATATCAAAAATTTGCCCTGATCTAAGGGGTGCCCTACGAAGTGACACAATCCACTGCCTCGGCCGCTGGTCTAATGGGTTATTTAGGCAAGGAAACAAAAAAATTAATTTTTGGCGGGAACTTATTTTGGCGAGTGAACAAAATATTTAATTTTGACGGGAACTAATTTTGGCGAATTTAAAATTCGCCAAAATTAGTTCCCGCCAAAATAAGTTCCCCTAAGGGTAATTAATGCGATGTTTTAGAGGTAAGGAGCCAAGCTAAGTTTGATCGGGCTCAAACAAAAAACAATCCTTTCTTTCATGTAAAGATAACTCTTTAAAGTTAAAATTTAATAAAGCAACGTTCACAATATCGAACATTTGGCTAAAGCTTTTTCTTTTAAAAATTTTTGAAGTCTTACAATTTCGCATCACTGTGTAAAAAATCAGGAAATACTTTAGGCGTTTTTATGGGTGAAAAATTCTCAAAAAAATTTGAAATCTATAAAACCTCGAAAATTGTAATAAATATCAAATTTTAGGCATATTATTCTTTGATACCTCTTTAAATTCAAAGAGCAACCGTCTTTAGCGAATATATATATAAGGAATATTTTTCACTTTCATGGCAATTTTTATTCGATTCGAAAATTCTCATTTTTATCCAACGATTCGCGGAAGTTTTTACTCGCGAAAAATATTTTTCTTCAAATTTGCGAAAAAAAAGTATGTAGCAAATTTCGCGATTTTTGTTTGTACACCTGAAGTACTACCAAGGAATTATTTTATAATAAACACAGGAAAAACAACTCGCTGATTTTTGCCAATTTCTCATGTACAAGCCTTGTCCGCAGCAATGACATTATTGTTCACCTCCTTCCACTATTAACATGATTCTTCATAGCATTTTAATTGCATTTCTCATCAAAATACACTTGCCTAATTCCCAAATGAGGCTTTTAGTTCTCCTCCGAGAGTCAAACACATCGTCTAGTTAATTACTAATTATACGTCGTTATGACGTTTTAAAATGCGAGAAAGATGCAAAAACAGTAATTAGTCATTTTTCAAAATCAGAGTACTTCGAGCCGCCATGACAGTTGTCCTTCGCGGATAATACACCGATTATATTCTGAAACACAATCGTTCTCCACCGTTTCATTCGATGTTTATCCAGAGTCTATATAATAAAACACTAACTTGAAAAGGAATTTCACACAAGTTCAGAAAACCTCATTCTTAGGCACCTTTTGGCCCAAATTTGCCAAAAAAAATTTTCGAAAATCGGACTCTCTCAGATTCCATACCATTTAAAATCAGTTTGCAAAACATCAGAAAACGTACCAAGTCAATCGAGAGAAATGCTCATTTTCCCTAAAACTGATGAAGGGAATTTACCCAAAAAGAGAAACAGATTTTTAAGATCAAAAAAAAATTTTCAGTCACTTTTTGAAAAACATCGCCCTTTATTTTTATGCAAAAATCAGAAGAAAACTAATGAATCAATCTCACATAAAAATGGGGCAATTCCAAGAAAAGCTGCAAATGCTCATTTTTAAAACCCCTTAAATAGAGAAGTACTGGGACAAATGAGTGTTGACATTAATTTTACGTTTAAGCCTCTATTTTTTCAAAATTGATATATTAATTAACCCAAGTATAAAGTCACAAGCGACTGAATGAAACAAGATGAAATTAAACAGGAGAGACATCTTGGATGAAACTGTATTTTTACATTTTAACATATACATTATCTGCATAGATGTTTGTACTAAAAGCAATAGCTTGGACCGACCAACCCGTTTGTGTTTTGTATACATAATATAAATACAAGCAACCACCAGTAATGGCTTGGGACTTAAAAATTCACTAAATTTCAGTATACTTATTTATCAAACAATAAATTACAAAACTAATAATGTCATTAGATTCCAGACAACATCTATTATTGGATTAATTTTAGAAAAAGCTAGGGACAGCCAGGGACAGAGAAAAGTTGTGCTTTTGAGCACAATGTGAAAAGATGCACATAAAAACTACTAAAAGCACAAAATTATACATATAACAAAATTTGATTGCATTCTATCATAATCAGAAAACAGCGTAAATCCTTCATGGAGTTGATCGAAGATATCATTGCAAAATGATAAATTACAAGTTCAAAAGTCTTAGCCACATTATAATTGATGTGGTGTGGTGTGTTTGTAAAATATCATCAAAAGTTGAATGAGCTTCTGGGTGATTGTTGGTGTTTATAGTCAGACATGTAAATGAAGGCGGACTCACGACTCGTCTTGATCATCATCTTTGTTATTCTCTGATGTCCACAAGGTCAAATTGTCTCTAAGTAGCTGCATAATTAAGGTACTATCCTTGTAAGAATCTTCCTTCAAGCTATCTAATTCAGCAATAGCATCATCAAATGCTTTCTTTGCCAATTCACAGGCTTTGGTACCGTCATTCATAATCTCGTAATGGAATACAGAATAATTTAATGCCAATCCCAATTTGATTGGATGAGTGTTTGTAAGACCCTCTGCAGCCTCTGTGGCATTGCCGTATGCTTCTTTTGATTGCTCTGCGAGTTTCGCACGTTCTGGGTTTGATGTGTCTTTTACTTCGACCAAGTATCTGTAATAATCTCCTTTCATTTTAAGGTAGAATACTTTAGCTTCATCTGGGCGTTCTCCTTGGTCGACAGTTTTCAATAATGAATCATCGATAAGTTTCAAGACCTCTTGACAACGAGCCTGAAAGAGAAAAGTAAGAGAATCTTTTAAGTCATTTCTTTAATTTAAAGCAAACAATATTCTTGTTACATCATCATTATCATGAAACGACAGGATCTTATTTAAAAAAATTCATAAGTTTTTATTAGGCGTCAATCACAAATATAGCTTTGTTTTGCATCGCCTGGCCAACTCTCGAAAATTGAGTCGTTGAGTTGGTAAAGTTGTCAGACTTTTTCTGTCAATGACATTTCTTTCGTCCAAAAATTTCATGCGCCATTTTGGGTTGTAGTAGTGATGCAAATAAGGAATTTAAAGTTGGCTGGTGATTACTCGATCAGAAAGCACTAATAATGAAACCATCAAAATTTCACAGGAAAAAAACACACATATTAGCTTAAAAATGACCGGTAATTACCCGTCACCAGCTGTTATTTGCAGCACTGTTGGAGATCACAGCGCTCAAAGGTCATATATTGAAACCACCCATGACATTATTTTGGCTGCTGGCTAGCAGCTTTCTTCAAGAATTCACTCCAAAAATGGATGATGGAGGTAAGAGAACCCGAAAGACTGACCGACCAACTCACTTTTTAGACACAAAATGAAGATATTTGTGATTGCCGCATTACTGTTAAAATTTTTTTCAATATTTATGGACATTTTTCTTTAAACCATCTAAGGGGAAATCAAAACTTTGTTCTATATTTTTGGAGGCCTTATTTCAACAATTCACTTCTGAAACCCTATTTCCTATAGTTTTTGTAAACATTATTTTCTATAAAGAACTTTTAACCAAAATTGCTGAAACATAGTTTTATAACAGCATAAACGAGTCTCTTAGGGGTCACTCGCATATCGATTTTTCCTGCAACTAACGTCATTGTGATGCTATCTGAAGAACCCCCCCCCACCCCCCTTTCTTAGCGTCATTTACATAAATATACCAAAAATCGATGAAAGTAATTTTTCTTCTCTATTACAGATATTGATATTCCAGCCACATTGATTTTTGTGCTTCGTTTCGCACGGTTTTAAAACAAGTGGTTTTGACTTATGATTTTCACAATTGTTTGTCCCCAGACAAACGGCTCGTTGTTTTGTCAGCGCGGTCCTTGTATATCCCTTGTATATCAAAATACGGCCCATCTATTTCTTATTGCGGTATCTGTTTTTATGATTAGGGATCGATAATAACATATTCCTACAAACGTAACGGAAGGGTATTGGATATCATCTCTGTTATATTTTATGCGTTTGAATTAAGATGGCAGGTGTAGCGAAGGATGGAATACAAAATGTTACAGGTTTGAAAATCGATATTCTGTTGAAATTTCTTAGCGTCATAGGCTCTGACCCCCCACCCCCTTGCGTCACAATGATGTTAGTTACAGGAAAAATCGATATGCGAGTGACCCCTTACTAAAACAAGATGATAATTCAGTTACATTTACTTTCTTTAATTCAATGTTAGAAAAATAATTAATTCTCCATTAAAGTATATTTCTAGCTAGACTGGAGCACCACAAGACATCTGTTGGGTTCATAACTGTTATTGCTAACAAGGCCTCCAGCCCAGTCAGTCCTGCTACAGACAAAAATGATTAATATAACCTATTTGGTTTCCATTGAAATCGAGGAGAAAATTATACAGTCATGTCAATCCACAATAGCTTTTTGTATATCAAGAAAAATACAGAACTAGAACATGTCAAGAAATCTTTCTCTGAAACAAAACAATAGAAGTGTTGGTCTTTCTTGTTGTAAGGCTCAATAAATCTTAAAGTTGACAGTAACAAGGACAAGTGAAAAAAAGGGATAATAAATCTGAAATAGGTTAGTATTGAGATTTTACCTCTAATTCTTTCTCAATTTCTTCCCTGTATTTTTTTGCTAATTCGGCTTGATTTCCTTCCCCTTTTTCTATGCATCGTTGCTCCATGCTGCTGATGATTCTCCATGCTGATCGTCTAGCTCCAACAACATTTTTAAATGCGACAGAGAGTAAATTTCTCTGTTCATCAGTGAGAATTTGGTTCTTCTCTGTAAGTTGGGTCATAAATTGCACCATATCATCATACCTTTCGGCTTGTTCAGCCAATTTGGCCATATCAACTAATTCACTTTCTGAAGACATGGTTCAACACAAATTTAACGGTATAACAACCTCTAACAAAGATAAACTTCAAGATAGAATATGAACTCACTGTCAGACCTTGCCTTGAACGCTGATTCAAGTCCTCCTTCTTCAACAACTACGCTGCTTTCTTATCGTCAATCATACTCAGATGCGATTTATTAATGATGATATTGGGAACAGCTATTATAGTTTGCGATCTGAGCTTGGTGTATACTTCGTGAATTTGAAATCGAAAGTATGATGTTAGCTTTAACCAATCAGAAGCAGAGCTTTCATCCGGGTAGTTTTTTTTTGAAAAAACCCTGCCCCTTGTATTTAAAAAGTTGCCACGGGTTTACATACTTTCACTATCGAGATACTATTTCCCAGGGCTTAAACAACAAAGTATCCAAAAAAGTGAAGCAAGATGGCAGGTCAAGTCAAGTATGATATTCTCCCCTTTATTGTAAGTATATTCTAGATACTTAAATTTCACCAACAAGAATGATATTTACATTGGGCTGTTTCATTTTTTGATCAGTAATATTTCGGTTTGAAAGAATCCATCCAGATGAGATTTGGACTTTTGATTTTTGTCCTCTCGGAGAAATAAATTCTAAAAAAATTCTACCCAGCCAGACGATGTCAGTCGAACCATCGAACTAATCGAATTTCATCGAACTAATAAAATGATAGCTGTTCAATTACCAAATCGCATCGACCAGTTATCCAACTGAGAAATCCCGGTAAAGTTCTATCGTGTTCGATGAAATTTGATTAATCCGATTTCAATTCCGTAGACCTCAACCACCACTCCTTCTCTCAAGGGCGACCACAAATACACTACCGTAAGTTGGTCTAATGTCGAATATCCGTCTTCTAATTTTGACATCCTTCTTTATAGATTGGAATAATAAGAAGGTCGAAATATTGATAGATTTTTTCGTCTCATTGCGCTCTAATCAAAGTTAGGGTGCGCACTCGTCAGCATTTTTTGCGTGGAACAAGTCGAAAATCAAAATTAGAACATTCCATCCATCATAACTTATCCTTAACAACTCCAAACTTGTTCATTTTTTTTTTAAATACTCAGAATTTATCAGAGAAAACAAAGAAAAAAACCCCATCCCATCCAGTATGGATTTCGTGTTACTAACGCCGAAGATCTTCGGCGTACAACTGAAACGTTTTTGGCGCATTGGCGTATGGGTACTTACAGTGTAGACCTAACTCTCCACACAAAAATTACGGTAAACGCATGTTTGGACTTTGTACCCTATCTATCTATTATGGTTGAGTTACAGGAGGCCCTGGGAGCCCATTCTCGCAACTATAGATGCTTTGAGTAAGCATCCCGTCAGCACCTTGAACTGACTACCCAATTCCCCTCACATGGCATGGGTTGACCCGGGCGAAGGTTTGTTCACTTGCCAAGTGAACCGTTATGAGTGGGAATCAAACCTTGGTCGCCTGTACAGGAATCAAGGTTGATGTCCACTATACCACAACGCCTATGCTGCACTCAAGCACTTAAGCCAAAGTCCCGCAAAGGCGGGACAAAAATCAGTTTTTTGAAGTTTGCAAAAAAACGCCACATAGAAGATCTTTCAAATTCAGTATGTGAATAGAGAAGTAAAAAATACAACTTTTCTATTTTTCCTTTTTTTTGCAAAAGGTTTAGGAATGAAAATAAAGGGATAATGATAATCAAATACTATCCATTGATGACCCGCGGCACTATCGTAAAGCTAGAATCGCTTCGCGTACTCTTCGCTTGAGAAAATGATTGACAGATTGAAGTTTTTCACCCGCGCAGAAGTTCGCGGATTGTTCTCGGCTCAATCCTCGGACCGCGCTAAAAATGGTAGACTGAGCTGTGATAAATCATTTCGATGGAAGTTGTTGGAATGTTCACAAGGCTCTTGACAGAAAATCGTTTGTTTTATTGTCAATGATGACAGTGTGGTTATTAATTTTGTTAGATCTGACAAATTGATGTTTGTAAGTGCACTTTATAGTTTTGATTTCCATTGAAGAATCATATTCTGGTTTTCATGTTATTAGATGCTGTTTTAGAGCTTTAGAGCTACACTGACTTACAAAGATTGTTTGATTTTCAGTTGGCGTAAAGTAATAATTCCAGCTCGACTCCATAATCCATTGATTTTTAGCGTCAATTTATTAATTATGTTGACGCATGCGCCCCTCTTTTCCCATCTTGCACCCTTATTGAAAAATTGAATGTTGGTACAAAAGAAATTTTGCTTGGCGTGAGGCTTGCTGTACGGAAAAATATCTTCGGCGCGAGATTTCGTGGAATCCATACTGGCATCCCATTACCTACCTTCAATAAAAAGATATACCATTTATTAGACATCAAGGTGAAAAATGGCGACTCAGAATTTGTGGCACCACCGGTGACCTTGACCACCATTTTTTAAATGGCTATCGCTATTGAGCTGGATTAGTTATAGACTCGTGTTTTTTTTTATAAAACGTGGGAAAGATAGTTCTTTAGTTTGTCACGTGGTAGCCTTTTCGATAATCTAGGGGCCGTCTTTAAATCAAGAAAAAAGAAGAAATTTCGATTTTTCGGCACTTTCCTGAAATTTTTATCAGACTACCATATATCGTTGGAAAGCTAAGGGTTTCAGCTTTTCATTGGTAAAATTTGTTTTTAGCTATCATTTCCAGCTCATTAGCGATAGGCTAAAGTTTAACAGTCATCGGGCCGATTTTCAGACCGCGCCAACAAAACTCCTCACGCCCCGCCACGCGGAAGGCTAGAATTCATCCGCCATCTTTAATGTTTTTCGGTGCTGTCCAAAGGTCATTTCTTGGTTGCGCGTGGTAGGGAGACGATTCCTTGAAAAGGTGGTTTTTTGTGGTTTGAAAATGGAATAACTTTGGAACTACTTTTAACCAATTTTAACAAATGACCCCTCATTTTTCTCACAAAGGTAAGGACTTTCAAATAAAATTAGTTTGGTTTTCAAAATTTGAGGGGAAAATTTTGGCCTGACCACCCTATCAAAGTCAATCAGCGATTCCGACCTTCCTCAGTTTCTATTGTTCCTATCTCTAAAGAAGGGTTTCGAAATTAGAAGACGGATGTCGACATTAGACCAACTTACGGTATCAGGGTGGGCACACCGTCAGTGTAACTCTAAAGCTCTAAAACAGCATCTAATAACATGAAAACCAGAATATGATTCTTCAATGGGAATCAAAACTATAAAGTGCACTTACAAACATCAATTTGTCAGATCTAATAAAATTTATAACGGCACTGTCATCATTGACAATAAATCAAACAATATTCTGTCAAGAGCCTTGTAAACATTCCAACAACTTCCATCGAAATGATCTATCACAGCTCAGTCTACCATTTTTAGCGCGGTCCGAGGATTGAGCCGAGAACTCTCGCAGAGCGCCCGAGCTCCCGCGCGGCGCGCACCGCAGGGATGAAAAACTTCAATCTGTCAATCATTTTCTCAAGTGAAGAGTACGCGAAGCGATTTTAGCTTTACGATAGTGCCGCGGATCATCGATGGATAGTATTCAGGGATGTCGATATTAGACCAACTTATGGTAGCTGTCAACTCTCCTGCATTGGTCAGGAGGCTCCCTCATGCCAACGCCTTCTCCTGCGAGAAAAAAATATTTATTAACCTAATTAGGAATATTTTTCAAGATTTTACCAAACTTTTGTTGAATAATTAAAAACTCCATCATGGCCCATTAATGTTAATTATTCTAAGTTTATTAGTTTTTTTTTATCATTGTTTTGATGCTGGAGTTTCAACATGATGTCCTGACTACCAAAAAGTCTAATAGGAACTTGATTCCCAATAAGGCAGAACAAATGTTCCTAATTACAGTAGACAATATTGTCAAGATTTCTTCCAGAAATAGAAATAATCGCACGTTTAAAGACTACTGCAGAAGAGTAAAAAGAGTAAAACATTCAAAGTCAATATATCCTGATTAATTATGAAGGGAAAACTTTTTTAGCCCTCCACTTGGAAATTTCAATATGCACTAAACTAGCTGGGCATATCAGTGGTTAATTTTATAAAATCCTGACATGCCAATTTTGTGAATTTCAAATTCTCAGTAGGTTGAGTTTGTGATAATAACTTTATTTATTTAATTTTTAGGACACCAGTGGAAAGGACTCATTTGAGGCAGGTGGAAATACTTCAAATGGCAGTCAAGATGTCAAGGTTAGTGATTTTTTTTCAGTTTTTTAATTCAATATTTCTGGCCTTATAAGAAACTTGGAATTTTTGCCTTTTTTGATAAACATTTGATACATTTACTTACTATATTTAATTAAAGAACGTGATTTGTGTACATCTACTCTTTGAGTGAAAAAATGCATGCAAATGCTTATGCCAGCAGCAACAACACTAGAAATTGATATAAACAAATCCTAACTATTGTGCTGTACACCTGCGTTTGCACCAATCAAAATGTTTTTCACAATGACATAACATTACATTTCATTATTTATTTCTTTTTGCATAGTATTTAAACATTGGTTCACATGTCTCTGCTTCGGCTTACTAGGTCAGTAGATAATGTTAGGTGACAGCAAAGTAAGACAAGTACTTTTTTATTTTCTGGTTTACAGACATTTGGAGATGATCTTTTGGACCAGAGGATGGAAAAAAATTTTAAAGGGGAATTAACGTTTGGAATTAACCCAGAGATTTTTTCTTCGAAACATTAAAGAGGAAGAAAAATGTGATCAAACAAAAAAAGAACCACTTCACAATGTCTTATATTCATTGAGTTATTCAATCTTTAATTTCTCACAATTTTGACTCTACAATGGAGAAAAACTTCCCCTCTGTTGATTTTGTGACGTCACATGCGCTCCAACTATTCTTACTGTTACACTCTATTTGGTTGTAAAAGAGATAAAAAACATAAGAAATTAATCTTTTTTAGAGTAGTTATAGCAAAACGTTGAAGAAATAATACTAGGAGAGTCTAGTTAGTATTCCAAAGGTGCAGTGAACTTTCTGACGGTAAAAAGAAACTCAAAAACTGCATTTTAAATCATCATTCACCACTCTTCCCTTATAAAAAAGAGAAACACAGGGCGTGTGCTACGTCACATTTTTCGTATCCATAGCAACGCAAGGGAATTTTCAAACAACTCTTATTCCGGATGTAGAATAGTAAAGCCCTATAAACGATATATATTTGAAATTGTCTCAATGAGCTCTATTTGAATCTGTAATTTATTTGTTGACAATTTTGAAACGTTAATTCCCCTTTAAAAACCTTTGTATGTTGGAGAAAATGCAAAAAATACATTTTGAGAAAACTTAATACATACCTTGACATACCAGAAAATCAGAGAATAATAAATTGTTTTTAGTTGGGAACTTGTGTTTAAGTGCCATTAAAGAAAGCACTGGACGCTTTTATTTGCCCTTCCTGCTTAAAATGTAATTGTTCTAAAAAGTTTCCTTTTTATGGCTGATCAGTACAGTAAAATATTTGCAAATTTTATTTAGCTATTTTACTGTATTTTTGCAAAGAAATCATTGGCAATTTCGTAAACCAGAAAATAAAAAAATAAATGCCTAAGATTTTAAAGACCAGCAGCGTTAAGTTTTTTAAAATTAGATGAGATTTTTTGGGTATTCTAAAAACTTTTTAGATTTCCAGATAACTTTAGGCAATCTAAATGCAAGTTTGTCTTTGCAAAGATACAAACAAAAAATAGCATTTTTTAGGGGACGTTGGTACATTTTGTGAAAAGGGGGAAAGCTATACACAGATTAGGTAGATTTATAAAGGGAGGGTCAAAGACCACTCTGTATTGCTAATGCTTAGAAGAATGGAAACCTGTGAGGCTTACCAAAGAAGGATTTAAAAAATGTAGTAGTGTAGAAAAACGTTTATTATTTAAATATATATTACTTTGAAAAACTTATTTGTTTTGAAAACTCTTTTTTCCAAGTTAGTTTTCAGATTCTTTATTAATAAAGTACTCAAATTGATTCCAAATTCTAGACAGAGAACAAGACCGCAACTAAAAGTGAAGATATAGAATCAACAAGAATTGACCATGCAAAATCATTCAGCAAATTTCAAAACAAATACCTGGATACTTCCCGAGCAGGTTTGTAATTATTTTACATACCTTAAAGGGAACTAATTTTTGTGGAACTTATTTTCGCGTTGCGAGGGTACTAAATTGGCGCATTATGCAGAACTAACTTTCACAGATGACACTCACTTTTCTCCAAAATTCTTCCATATTTCTAAGGGTTTTTTGAGGATTTTTAGCGGTAGACACTCAAAAATGCAAAAATTGGTTTACACCAAAATTAGTTCCCTTAAAAGGTATTGGCCACTCCTCAATGTATTTTTTTGAAATTTTAAAGAAACTTTATTTCGGAGAATTAAGTTTTTAATTTTATTGGTCAACAAAATAGTAAAGTAATTTTATGTAATTCCTCTGAACAGTATTTTCAATTATTAAATTGATTGATCCTCCTGAATATCTTCGATGTAAAGCTCAAACACAGAAGCGTTTTCATTTTATTTGAATTAATTCTGTGTTTGAATTTTTAATCATATGTTCACTGTTTTTCTGTCTTTATTGAAAAGAAAAAGAAAATTGTTTTTAATTTGAGGTATATAAGATACACAAATCTCTACTTCTAGGTGTTTAAACTACTTCTCCCCACTCTTCGTTTTAATCAATTTTTTAATTTCAGACTTCTCAGATAGTATTTCCCTCAACCAAAAAACTGGATTTGATCTGAGGTCAATCTATGAGATAGTGAGTATCCAAAATATAAATCCATAAGTAGTTGTTTTATTAATGGAGCGTATAGAATAGTAGAACGTTGATTTAAAAAGAGTATTAACTGTATATGCATTCTTTTGCTATTATTTTAAATAGGAAGAAATCAAACAACTTGATATACTATCGCATACGTCATACATTTACATATTCCTTACTTTTTTCAAGGTTGGTGAACGGGTTGTTAAAGAAACTCCACAACAGAAGTATCAAAGACTTCAATCAGAATTGGCAGAGCTTTCAACAGAACTAGAACAAATCAAGGTTATAAATACAGTTCAAACGGTTTAGTTTTCTCTTTTCCAATATGGGAATCTTTGTGGCTTCACTCTTTAATTTTCATCTTTCTGTTTTTCATTCTCGTTTCTAATTGTGTTAAGTTACTATTCTGTTCTGTTTGTGGTCCTTTGTGGAAACAATTCCTCAGTTGTCTAAAAGCTGTTGAATTTTTGGAAGCATGCCACGTAAAATATTTGTTATCATTATTATTGTTATTGTTATTGTTATTATTATTACTCTTTCTTTCAAATTCAGAGTTTAGTATCGCGATGTTTCAAAATAATTAAGATTTTTTCATTTTTGTATTTATTCAATAGGAACTCAACGAAACAAAAACCAATGAGCAAAATCCTGTCCTTTTAGCTGAGCAAGTCAAGAAATTACAGACAGAGGTTTGTAGTAATTGGTTAATCTTGACATGAAAAGATAGATAATTATTCATTCATCTCAAGTAAAAATCCTTATCTATGCCATTGAGAAAGTTGGAGTAGAGTACAATCAAATGTTTATCCATCAATTCTACTCTAAAAATGTAAGATTTCTATGCTACCACAAGTAATTTTTAAAAACACAATAAATCTTTTTTTCTATTCATTTTTTAGCTCCATAATCTACATCTAGAAAAAGTCTTGGGTCCAGCTGTAAGTACATTAGAGAATCTTCTATCTTGTACGATGGGTTCATCACATTCTTTATGGTGTTAATTTCTTCATTTTATGTCATACTTTTCTGTACTCTGTCTTGAAACAAACAAAAGCCTTGGTGGTCACAGTTAAACTGTATTGATTCATTTTTTTCAGACTACTGGAACAAATGGAGTGGAACCGGGAACTTGGTCAAAGTAAGCTTTATATGGATCGGTTTTATGGATAATTAACCAGTTTAAGAAATTTAATGTTACAGAATAGACTCAATAAAGTAAATGGGAAAGTAGTTTACAGGATCATTTCTACATATTTAAAAA
The DNA here is from genome assembly GCF_902728285.1 of Clytia hemisphaerica. Taxonomy (NCBI): domain Eukaryota; kingdom Metazoa; phylum Cnidaria; class Hydrozoa; order Leptothecata; family Clytiidae; genus Clytia; species Clytia hemisphaerica. The sequence goes on along the minus strand of NW_027104240.1, from coordinate 658,999 downwards.
AAATTCATAGATAACATTTTTTGGTCTTAAAATTTGGGGTAGTTTAATTTACCCAATTTTAAAAAAAATAATCAAATCAAAAACTTTTTGGGACTTTTTGAGATTGACAGTGATGGTTGAGTTTGCTGAATGCGATAAAAGAGTTTTCTATTTTATGCATTTTAGACAAATATCAAGTCACTTGAAGTCATTCAATGATACAAAATCATCAGAAGAAGGCGTCAAGGAGGTACCAATTACATAGTTTGGAAGGGAATCACTAACCCCTATTCTAGAAAAAAAACCCTCTACTCTAGGTTCTACCTTTCAAGATCGGGGTGTTAACAGGATCTTTCCCCACTTTCAAGACATTATGCACCACTCATATTAGAAAATCTTTAGGAGTTTAACCCAGCCCAAGAGTGCAAAACTAGAAATTTAGAAGAAAGATGGGTTAAAAGAACTAACGTGTTAACCATCCTTTCTAGATGAACTTCCCCCTTTTTGAATCCTTTCTTTCTGCAAAAAAATCTCTTACCCCCCCCCTCCCTTTTTTTGCGATTTTCAGGACATCTCTAACCCTTTGAATTAATGCTTTTTATTAAAGTAGAGAAAAAAGATATTGCAAGTTCAAAACAAATAAAGGAAAATGCATTTCTAGGCAAATTAAATCAAAGATTGATCAATTTTCGACCCAATATGTCTATGTTTGGCTAGTTCATCACTCACAAATCCTATATGATGCTAAGAAAAACTTTCCATATTTTTAGATTATTCCTGTCAAGAATGATAACCACTTTTAAATGGCTGAACCAGTTCCTACAGTACAGTTTTATATATAATCACTTTTTATTATTAGAGTGGGATCGTGTACGAAATGTATTACAAACCAGAACATGCTAAATTTTCCCAAACTTCAAAGGTGAGCATTAACCACAACCTGTTAACTGATCTTTGCAAAACATTTTTTTCTTTTTTATTTATTCTCAACTTCAGTTGAGTTAGAATCTGAGAATGTGTGTGTGTGTGTCTGTCTGTGTGTGTGTATGTCCCAAAACTTTGGGGCAGCCTGGAGACTTCAAAAATTGTTCGATTTGGCTGAAATTTGGCACACGTGTTCCTTGGGTGAATATCTGGGGGTGTTTTTTTCATTTTTTTCAAAATTTTTTGATTTTTGGGGGCCTGGGGACGAGTTTTCGCCAAACGAGGCTAAAACTTTGGGGCAGCTGAGACTTCAAAAATTGTTCGATTTGGCTGAAAATTTGCACACGTTGTTCCTTGGGTGAATCTGGGGGTGTTTTTTTCATTTTTCAAAAATTTTGATTTTTGGGGCCTGGGGACGAGTTTTTCGCCAAAACGAGGCTAAAATTTTGGGGCAGCCTGGAGACTTCAAAAATTGTTCGATCTGGCTGAAATTTTGCACACTTGTTCCTTGGGTGAATATCTGGGGGTGTTTTTTTTTCATTTTCAAAAATTTGATTTTGGGGGCCTGGGGGAGTTTTTCGCCAAAACGAGGCTAAATTTTGGGGCAGCCTGGGACTCAAAATTGTTCGATCTGGCTGAAATTTTGCACACTGTTCCTGGGTGAATATCTGGGGGTGTTTTTTTTTCATTTTTCAAAAAATTTTGATTTTTGGGCCTGGGGACAGTTTTTCGCCAAAACGAGGCTAAAACTTTGGGGCAGCCTGGGAGACTTTCAAAAATTGTTCGATTTGGGCTAAAATTTTGCACACTTGTTTCCTTGGGTGAATATCTGGGGGAGCTTTTTGCATTTTTCAAAAATTTAGATTTTTGGGGCCTGGGGACGAGTTTTTTGCCAAAACGAGGCTAAAGCTTTGAAGCAGCCTACAGGCCTCCAAAATGGTCGGATTCGGTTGAAATTTGGCACACTTGTTCATTGGGTGAATATCTGGGGGTCTACAATTGGGCCTATGAATAATTTGAAGCCACTGAAGTTGAGCCCAGTGCGTTGCGCACGTTCGACTATTTAAAGATTCAGTGCAAATAAATAGTTTTCATAAATACTGAATTATTTACTATTGATGTGATGTGATGTTAAAACTGACTAAATGAACATATATGTTTTTCGAATTTTAGATCAGCGAATTAGAAAACAAATTAAAAGCCATCGAGAATTACGTCGGTAAAGATACTGGAAAAATGGTGAGTAAGGGCGTTTCGTTTAGATTTCTCGAGTCCAATAAAAATATCTACCAAAAGATATTTGGACGCAAATCTTGAAAATTAAAATTCACATACTGTAAAGGGGCATTAAAAGTTAAATCATTCACCTCAAATTGTTGATGTGTAGCTTAGTTGAATTTACTATGCTTTTACTCCATAACATTTCTCAAACTCTTTATAGCAAACTGTCATTTCGGACCCAGATACACAATCTGCAACTTTAATGGTAAGTGTGGCGGTTTTTCGTCCGTTATGATGACCATGTTTAATATTATAACTTTCCAGTTATGACACTTGGAAGTTTATTTTACATAATGTGGTAGTGGAAGTTTAAGCTAATATAAAAAGTTTTTAAGAGAGAATTTGATCAAGAAAATTCAACTCCAAATGAGTTGAATATTTTGATATTTTGTATTTTGTAACTTTCTTTAAAATTAACGCACATTATGAACAGCTCTTTTCAATGTGACTCTCTCCTCATTTCAGGACACAACGGCTGCTATCCATGCAAAATTAACGTTATTTGATGTTTCTCATATTGAGATTATTGCTGCTCGATTACAGGTGAGAAGAAACCAATGTTCTCCGACTACTTGGCTGGATCGGGCTATCCGTATATAGGAAGCGTGTCCAGATTTAGAACTGACTAGTCCCCATCTTGTTTTCAAATTCGAACGTTCGAAAATCTAAGGTAAATTGGTAAACTATATGGCGGACTAGTCGACTTCAAAACTGGACACATCTCCACGGGAAATCTGTGAGCGGTTAGTTTATCTAGTGTTTAAAAGAATATGATACTTGTGATAGAAGAAGCCTTTTTGTTGTTCTCAAAAGCTTAATTAAACAACAAAAAATTACAAAAATGAAAAATAATTTAAAATACAAACGTATGGGTCTTGTACCATGAAATTGTAATACCTCAAGTGGATTAAATTTCGCGTGGATTAATTTTCACGATTTTTTCCAAAATCTCTAGGAAAATGAATAAAAATTAGGTGAAATAGGCTGATTCGTGAAAATTTTGAATTCTTGTCCACTTAAGGTATAACTTTCATAGGGTTCAAAATATTCTTGGCTCTCAAATATAATATGAAATGATGTAGGTCTCACTGTGAAGTTAAAATTTATGCACTCAATCACCAGATGACAGTATGAAAACCGTCGAGGATATCTATATGAAATGTTTCTCGATTTATAGGGGCTGTTGCATTGCATCAACGAAATTTCACAAAAGAAAGAAACCATAGAAAATGCGGAACGTGAAACCAAGGTAGGAATTATAGTTTCGAATCACTGACACTTTACTTACAAAGTTAGGCAAATTCGGTTGAACTCCTGTGCCTATGATCTCTCAACACACTACAGAACTATGACAGAACTACTCTTCTTTTCTAACAAATTTGATAGTGGTCTTTCATGTAAATTTTTCGGTATGAATTTTAAAAATGATACTCCCTGCTTAATACTCAGCAAGTAAAGAGAAGTGGATTGGTGTAAGTCTACTGGTCAAGAGAAAGAGTTGACAGTGATATGAAAAGGGAGCCTTTGGGCGGGTCTGGTTTGGTCGCCCTCCATTGCTGAACAGGACTAATCAGAAGTTTGATCGGAGTATAGATAAACATTCTAATTAGAAGCCACGTGTATAAAGATTAGTAATCATTTAACAACCTGTCTATCAATTAATCACCTTGTCAACAAATGAATGAATGTTGGTACGTCAATAATCTGTTAAATGTTGCTTCCTGTTTTAAGTGCTTACCTAATGAATGAAATGTTTTCGTGAAATGAGTTTCTTTTGAGGACTACTTTAATGGAATAAACTTTGGCGGGGATTAAATTTCGCGGTTGAGCATATCCGCGAAATTCAAAAAATTCGCGGGGGCTTAATCTCGCGTGTGGCACTATTTAGTGGCAATATTTTCACGATTTTGTGACTTATACTGTCAAATCATGCATGTTGATTGTTGAAATACACATTATTTGCGCTTCTTTGATGCCAGTAACTATTCAAATAGTATTTATTTGACATATTTTGAGTATTGTTTAAAAATATTTCGCGGATGAGGCCCTCACAAATTTCCAATGGGACTTTAATTTCGCGAATTTTCGCGGATGAGACCGCGAAATCTGCGAAATTTAATCCCCGCGAAAGTTTATCCCATTAAAGTAATATAGTAGACTTTTGCTCATTCAAACTTCTATTATTCGAACCTTTTAATAATTCGAACTATTTCCCAGTGTCCGTCAAGGAAAAAATATTTCTAAAATTCAAATTTCTCTGTAAATCGAACAAACAAGATTCCGTGTAAGCTTTCGAGTTCGAATTAGAGAGAGTCAACTGTATGATAAAATTTCCTGGCTTCCCGAAGAAGTACCTAGACAAGCAAAGTGTACCGATAGGCCTTTTTGGAGCCTGGAAGTCTATGAAAGGGCTGGAAAAGTCAGGAGATTAAATTTCGGTCCAACTATGGGCTAGAAATATGGAGATTTCAACGTTTTGCTCCTGGAAAGATCGAAATTAGTACAAATTTAACCCTGTAAGGGTCGGAAAATTCACAACATTTTCCTACTTTTGCTCTTGTTCACTTTCGCTAAGGATGGAAAGTGTTATTTTTCAGGCAATCTAGACTCTCTAAATTGCAAAATTCTCCTTCGGTGTAACCATGGTTGTTCTTGGTTTACATTTCCAACTTTACCCCCTAAATATACTTCCCGTGGGCCAACAAGAAAATGGACCTTGGCAGATTTAAAAACATAGCTGTTCCAAGGTTTACTAACACCAAAAAAAATCAGAATACGTCAATATTATTTTGTTTTTTAGATCAACGAACTTCACCAATTGGTGACCAGTTGGGAAAGCGTTGCAAGTGTCGTTCCTGATTTGGTAAGTTGTGTTTTATGGTCACCCAGCCTCTTTCCCCTTTGTATGCTTTACATCAGACAACATTCAGGATATCATTAAAGGATCTTCAACCATGATCTTTCACTTCCAAGCGAGAATCATTCATAATTTTCTTAGATTTTCAGTAAGCTGGATACAGGGATGAAGTAGTTGACTCCTCAATGGGCAAAGACAGTTGACAGGACTGTAACGCCCTAAAACGAACTGCATTCAGGATATCATTATGTTATTATACATTAGGTCCATCCCAGGCCCTTTTTTTCATTTATATCATTAAAGCTCTTTATTTTCTGACATTGTTTTAGTCCAGGTGGGTGATGGTTCTTTTTCTGGATTTAACGTGAGGATAAGAATTTTTCTTAACAAGGTGACTAGAAAGTTGCTGGTCACTACACTTTGGTCGTTATTGTTTGATCTTTAGATTCTGCTAATGGAAATTGATTAAATTGATTAAAAAGCGAACTAAAAACTTAACTTTTTGTCAGTTTGTCAGCCATTTAGTAGGGCTCGCTTCGAAAAAACACGAACCTTTAGCCTGCCTATTTCCTTCAAAGGGAAACGATTGTCGAGTTATTGTATTACTTCTTATGAAAACACAACACCTTTTTTAAGATAACAAAAAGCTTCATTACGTTTATTACGCCATGTTTTCTTTTCTTAATAGCGGGTTTAGTAAACGCTATTCTAATTTGTTTTTGTACCCCTGAGTGAGTTGAATTTGTCCCCTTTTGTATAACGCTATGCATCGTCCTTTTAATTCTCATAAATGGTATTGCCTATCAAATAGAGTTGGATTAGTCTTTATCAAGTATAATTATGCGTGCTTTGATAATTAATTTTATGCTATTATAGAAAGGCATTATTATTCAGAACTTAATTATGCTTTCGAACTTTTCTAATTTGAGGAACCTTAAATTGACAAATAACATTTTCTTTCATCTTTTGTCGTACTGCTTCTACACTGCATGTGGTTTTTAGAGGTTAGCAATTCAGTCAGCTATTCATACTACGTCATAATGGCGGGCACACATTTGAAAACAACCTTGTGTGCGGACAAAAAGTAGGGTCTCAATAGACCTTATCAGAGTTTTTGATTTTTCTAAAAAATCGATGCATTGTGGGATTGTTTCGAGTGTATTACAATAAAATTCCCTCGAGGAATTCCTAAGAGAATTCTATTGTAATACACTCGAAACAATCCCAAAATGCGTCGATTTTTTAGAAAAATCAAAAACTCCGATAAGGTCAATTTTTTACCCTTACAGTGCGGCGAAAATTTACCCCTACGGCACATTTAAAAAAATTCCATAAAAAAGGGAGTGCAACTTTCCAAAATTTCTCCCAAAAAAGCTGTTTTTACATGATCGTTCTTTGCCGACTTTGAATGCACTTAAGCTATAAGTATGATACTGTTTTTAAAGGGATTATGTATCAGATGATTTTTTATATTTGGCTTAGAGATACCTTTTATGATCCAGAGAGACACCTCTAAATCCTTTGACCCAATTATTTTCCAAAGCTGAGATATTTGACTTTGAATTTACAAATATTTACTTAAAAACAATAGAAATTTAACGTAAAGACTGTGTAAAGACTCACTTTTAGAGATTTCAAAGTCAAATATCTCAGCTTTGGAAAAAAATTGGGTCAAAGGATTTAGAGGTGTGGTTATATTATTGGTACCTTATAACTTTATGTTATTTATGGTTGTGTTTTTTTTTGCTCTAGATTGAACGATTAACCGCATTACGCTCTTTGAATGATCAAGGTAAGCTTTTGAAATCCTAATCCTAACAGTTTTGCATTTTGCATCCGTACAGTGATGTTTTTAAAAAATTTACCCTGTAAAAGTTGGTTTTTATATCTGATTATATCTTCATCTTCTTAAACTCAGCTTGGCAGATATTCAAAACACCCTTTTCGATTCAGTATTAGTTCATATGTGGTCTGACCACTTCACAAATTTTTACTGGAGCTTCCGGTAGTTTCCATAGGCTATTCACAGTCGCAAAGCGTAGCGGGTAATCAGGACCACTGCGCGCTAATGACGACTTACTATTGGTCAAAAGTTATGAAAAATTTTGAAGATTTTTGAGTCTAGCCAACAGGAAGCCGTTATGGAGGCGCAATCAGTACTGATTACCCATGATCCATTTCGACTGTGAAATGGCCTATTGAAATCTGGATGGAAGCCAGCTCTCAACAAGCTGGTTAAACCTGGTTAAACCGTCTGGTTAAACCTTTCTGTTTTATATTTTTCAGCTACGAATTTTTCACAATCTTTGGATCATCTCTCGAGCACACAACACGTTATCCGTGATCAATTACGAACTCAAAAGGACACTCTTGATAAGGTAAACTACATCAATACACCTTTCCAGTAATTCAAACTTCTCAGAAATGGCCCGGGAAAATGTGCGCTCCACCGTTATGTAAAAATTTTTTGGGAGGTAAACGAACGCGTTTTTGCCTGCGAGGGATTAGGGAAAGTGGCTTTTCAGCTTCTAACTTTTGATAGCGATCTTCTTTTGGAAAAAGATTTTCAGGATGGTATAATATTATGAATAGATTGAACATATTAAATTTTGAGGGGATTTAGCGTTCGACAGAACTTAAGAAAAGCTCAAAAAACCAACTTCCCCTAAGGAAACGCAGGCTAAAACGGGTTTGTTTACCTCCAGAGACCAAATGGTGGAGAGCATCAAAATAATGCGCGCGCATTAGTTTTACGAATTACGGGAAAGGTGTATTGAAATCCATTTATCTCTGGCAAAGGGTGGAAATGGTGATAGTTCGTCAGCCAGTTCCAGGGTATTAGGAATGTTTTTTTTTCAGATGTTAATGTAAAAAAGAGATTTTTCAAAATGAAAGGGTGGATAATTGAGGTTTTTTTTTTATATTCTGTTTACTTGCTTATTGTCGTAAAAGCAGCCGAGATGGAGTTTTTACAAGCTCTTATTTGATTGGTTGCTCGTTAACCAGTAATAAAACAATTTTGTTACTTTTTCTAAAGAGTGCGTCATTTTTTATTGTTTCAAATGACTAATTATTAAAGTATCTTATAAAAATTCCATCCCTTCTGCATCAATTGAAATCCATACATCTCGGGCAAAGGATGGAAATGGTGATAGTTCGTCAGCCAAATTATACAGGATATTAGGAATGTTTTAGGAATGTTTTTTTTTTCAGATGTCTATGTAAAAGGGAGATTTTTCAAAATGAAAGGGTGGAAAATCGAAGCTTGTCTTTTTCTAAGGTTGAATCTTATGATATTCTTGTTTACTCGCTTATTGTCATAAAAGAAGCCATTTTCTGAAACTAGAGACTGACTGAGTTTGTTCTTGATTATTTCTTGGATTTTGACCAAAATAGAGCATCGTGTTCTTAGTAAAATAATTTTTCATAAAAACCTTATATTTCATGATCTGCACCGCTGAAAATGTAGTTCATTATGCTAGACGACTATTTCAGACATGGAGTAATTCAGATATAGTAGAAAATAAGCAAAAAATCATGAAAGGAACAAAGTGTATTCTTAACAAACTGATTTTACCCTGTAATAATTATCGTATTATCATCTAAAGTCTGTCTCAATATAATTTGCAGCGGAGACAAAAAAGGCTGTAATTTTTTCTTCTTTTTCATTTTCAATCTTCATTTCCCGATATTTTTTAACTTATTTCTTTATGATAATTAATAATAACTAATAATAATTCTCTCAGAAGTTATAGGCTTGTTTGTCTCCGCTGCAAATTATATTGAGACAGACTTTAGAACTGATTAGACTGATTATAAACGACCCCAGTCTAACTTTCGTTTATATCTTTTCAGTACGAGAAGAGTTTCGCTGTGAACGTTCAATCCATACAAGCGAACTGTGCATCGTTGGAAAGTCGAATCACCGAACTCATGAAGAAAGTCGGTAGTTAATAATGTTGAACGATGGAGTTCAGTGCTCATGTTAACATAGGAAATTTCCGAGATGTACCTAGTACTTATTTTTATAATGACTCTTTACAATTCTTTCTGTTTGTAAATACTGGACTTAAATTTCTGCTTGTTATCTATTCATGATAAGCACCATTGCAATGTCATGGACCCAATAGCTTTATGTAAGTGACGTGAAATCGGTCAATACGTCACTTTCAACTTTCAAAAAGTCCACAAATGCTTTTACTACATTGATTGATCCGGGGAGGCAATCGATCTGAAAATAAACGTATATGCGAACGATTAGTTTATCCCGAGCACCCACCCCCTGGATTGATCGTATGAGTCACGCCCAAAACTCTACTAAACCTATTTGTGTGCTGTGCAACAGCATTTCTACAACTTACTTATTTCTATAGTCTTTGTCATGAGATTGGCATTAGGTGGGGTGTGTAAGCGCAATTGAAATCAAAAAATATTTGAATTATGAAATTTGGAGTTATGGCATTTAAATGAATTTGCGATTTTCAAAGATTTCAGCCATTCAGGGGTTTCCCCAGAGAAAGGATATATTGACCAAAAAGCAATATTCCACCAAGGCGACCAGAGTTTCTTTAGCAATTTATTTTTTACAATTTTTATTTTCAGATCTTTAATTTACTAGATCGTAAATTAAGTAATTATCTCAATGTGGTGTTCGTAAACTCAAAAGTAAAGGCTCACAAGACTCGTTTTATATTTGTCAATGCTTGGAAAATTCGGCTACTTTAAGTTTTGAACACTACAAAATAAGTAAGATTTTTAATGATTATATTTTTTGCTCCTTATCAATTTTTGAAAGCAAATATGATACAATTCATCTTGAACCTGTAATGTATTTATTTAGATAAATTTAATTTTCAAAAGAAAACTTTTTATTTCAACAGAAAAGTATTTTCAACCTTTTATTAAATCACAAAATCAAAAACTTAAATCCCTTTCGCCGTAAACCTTGCCAGAGAAGACCCAATCCATTGTCTTGTGGTCTCATTTTGTAGTGATACCGTCGTTTAAGATTCCACTAACGGGATCTTTCCGCTATTTTATCTTCCTGGAGTTCTCGTCTTTTTAAGTACACGTTAGTAAAGTGACAGGAGAATCTTAGCGTGGAAAGTGGAATCTTATGCAAAACGACGGTATTTATCGACATTTGAATACATCGGATCCAACTGCGAACGGGCGGCAATGATATTTTCATTACTTTATTTTATGCGACCGCAGTCGAGTACGCCTTTACAACATCCTGCCACCTCTTCCTATATCATTCATCATTGTCGGCAGATCTTCTAGACGGACTCTGACAATAATGCAATCAATGAAGTTTAAGGGGCGCCTTGCTCTATTTGGACATTTCAACCTCAGAAAAAGTACGTCGGAAACGATTTCTTTTTTTGCTCTGTGGCAATGACCTGCTAGCCTTGCTTTTCTTTGATTGACGACGCTTGAGATGGGCGGTAGATTTTCATAGATTTCAGCATTTCAGCTTTGGTTTTGTGCTGGCGCCATGAGATATTTTTCACTCATGAGAAGGCGGGTGTAGCAACCATCAAGACGATCCTGTAGTTCTTTGTTCATGGTCCAAGATTCCGAACCGTAAAGTAGGATGCTTTCTACACAGGCTTTGAAAAAGGATATTTTTGTTTTGTTAGAAATTGTTGATTGCCACACATTGTGCAGGCGGTTACATGTAGACCATGCTTGTGCTTTTCGAGTGTTGAAGTCTTTTCTGCAGTCTACGACGTAGGAGCCTAGGTATTTGAAGTCTGAGACTTCGTTTAGTGTATTTCCATCGGTTGAGGCTAACGGTAAATGAATCATGGCATGTCTTCATTGAGAATTAGGTATTCTGTCTTTTTGGAGTTCAATAGTGTGGGGTCAGAGAGGATCGTACAAGGAACCAGTAAGGCAGTAGCCGTGTTTGTAACACTGTGCAGTGTATTCATTTATTATTGATAAACGATACGTGATAACGAGGTTCAAACTGAAATATAAAAATTTAACAAAAACTTAGACTGGAGTCGTTTATAATGCATGTAATACTAATAATAAATACAAATAATGATACGGGATTTAGTTTGTATAAACGACTGGAAGAATCCGGTGTTCCAGCCTTATAGATACCGGGCCTAGCTACGCAGAAACTTGCGTAGCGAGAAAACAATTTATTAAGCAACAACAAACTCTCAAAATAAAATCAACTCAAATGAAACATTTTTAACACACAAATCCACACACATTTTATTTTCAAGAATTTTTTTTGAGCGGGAAAAAATTTTAAATGCGATATTGACACTTATTTTTTGTTTGGAGTTAGTGCACAAAGGTTTCTAGACGACTTAAATTTACTTTTTTGCTTTATTTCTAATATGTCTGAATTAGTCGTCTAGCTTGCTAGACTAACAAAAACTAAGTCTATGAAGTGAAAATTTGAGTATAAATTTGAACAAAGTTATGTGTATAAAGTAAATTGAATTCTGAAAATATGAAATGAAAAGCTATCTTAATTTAAGAGCCACTATAAAAAAGAAAAGGCAAAAGAGCAAGACTCACCAGCTGGCCTGAGTGTGAAAGATGTGTGCAGGCAGCAAGTACACAAGGTGTGTGTGGACTAACACCAAGTGTATAAATAGTCCAAAATACTTGAGTATAGACTGCGTTGATATTTGATGTTGACTCCTTGATAGCCGTCTCTCTTGGAATGAGGCAAGTGGCTGAACTGAGCACATATGCATAAAATACAGACTATAGAAATAATTTATGTAAAAATGAAATATATTGGTGAAAAAAGAAAATTAGATATTGAATTAACAAAACTAAATCAATAAATTACTGACCAAATATAAATTTGGCTTCATAAATGAAAAATACCCAAAATGGTAGAAAAAGTGTGTAAAATGCAGACCAAACTGAAAAATGTAAGCAAACATGACAAAAACAACTGAAAACACAGAAATGGCACTTCAAAATGGTGAGAGTGATATTTGAGACGATGGACTAAGGTGAAACTGCCACAAATAGGAGACCATAAAACAAGAAGCGGCTTCTTCAAGAGACAGGAGAGGTTCTTGTCCATCTTATCCGCAATATTGTCTGCGTAATCTAAGTCTGTGAGGTACTTTTGCATGTATTCGCATACATTATGGCTATGGCGCACGTTATGATGTCGTCAGTGATACCAAAGTTCTGTAAAATGTGCAGCTTTGCTCTTCTGTCGACACTTTCGAAGGCTTTAGCAAAGTCAATAAAGATAATTCTTGCCTTTTGCCTTCCAACTTTCATTTCCTCAATAGTTCTCCTCAGCGCCAATATTTGAGGGATTGTTGATCGTCCTTTTTGAAAGCCATTTTGGTTACGACGTAGAATGGGATCAACATATTCGGATATTCTGGATAGTATCATCGAGTTGTAGATTTTTTAGGCAATCGCAGACAATGTAATTCCACGATAGTTTGTGGGCAATGAGAGGTCTCCTTTTTTTTGGGAGAGGCAGAATGGACGGCGGAATGGCTTTAGGTTCGTTGCCGGCTTTTGTTTCGTTGCAGAACTCAAGCAATGTGTCGTGAAAAGAAAGGGGATTTTCATATAATAGCAGGAATAAAGTCAGGACCAGGCGTTTTGGCATTTTGCAGTTTTGCTGTACATTTTCTGAGTTCCTCTAAAGTAAAGGATCCAGCGTTTATGGGTAGGGCGTTTGAAATTCGCTTGTTAAAGAATGGGGCGAGTATATCGAGATTGGTATCTGTTTCTTTCCAAGCAAAGAATGAAAGTGCTTAAACCATACGTCTTTGCTTTGGCGTATCACCTTTGACGTCGATCACTGGAGAAGGTTTTTTGCTAGTAACTTCAGGGAGGGCTTGCCATGCAGCTCTGTGTTGGTACACATGGTGTAGTAGATGGGGCCCCGCCTACTCACGATTTTTTCTGAACTCGATATAGTAGACGGGTAGTTTTGGACAAAAATTTCTACAATTTTTTGTAGAAACGCTTCTGACTGGCCGATTATGTCTATTGTTCTCCCGAAAAATTTATGCAACAAAATTCTGATTGGCCAGTTTTCAAACGGTTTTTTTTTTGGTGGCAAATCCAAAATCTCCAATTCTTCCATACTGATTTTTATCTCATGTGAGCTTTGTAAAATGGAGTAAAAATTTGTATGGGTCCAGACTAATGGTGTAGGTTCTCTATTTCTTGTACTTTATTCTTGACTACCTCGTTAAGAGTTTCGTTGTAAACATTATCCAAGTTCTCTTTAGCTTTGGTAAGTAAGTTGAGTGTACTGCGGGTAGGACGGCAAGTACGATGCTTTTTCGAGATCGCTGTAAGAGTTTCTCTTGCCTGAGTAATACATCTGTTTTGGAATTTGTTTGAATTTTTAGATTTCCTCGGCAAGATTTCAATGGCTGCAGTTTTATTGGCTATTGGAGATAGAGATGTCTCCCTCTAGGTCAGTTAACACATTGAATTTTCATTTGTGCCTTACGATTGTCCACATTTTGGACCTGTGGTAGAGTATGAAAGAAAAAAATGTTAACTCTACTGACTATAAACTCGTTCCATCAGCGAAACCTGTTTACGAATTCTATTCATTTATAAGTTGGTGTCTTAGTCTTACAGTGTCTCCTTGCCTCCTGAAAAAAGTAGTAGAAAATTATTGCGTGTCTTGTGTTTGAAATTGTTTTGAAGAATATTACCTTTCAGTCTGAACCAGATTGTATGTCATTTAGTTCTCGATTTGGTTTGGCCTTCTTCCGAGGTGAAAAGTGGTGTTCTCTTGATTTTTACGCCGCAAAATGTGGGCTAAATAAAATTCAGTGATGATAAAAGTCACTTTTTCTTGGCAATTTTGCGTCTTTCTCTAACGGTCAGGTGTTCGAAGCTCACATCCGCGACGTCCGCATATTTCTGACATTTTCCAAGCCTTTGTTACCTCCCCCACACCATTAGCGAGTTTATGTATTTGATCTTTTGTGGACGGTAGATACGGTAGGGTGACTGAAACGATTCGGAATAACCCGTACTTCTGACCTGCAAAATCGAGGATGGTAAACTAAAAGTGCTGATTTACCGTCGTCCCGTCGTCCTCAGCTGGTCAGGATCTAGTCAAATTAGAACCTTACCGTCTCTGTCACAGAAAAACACAGACACATACATAAACTAGGTATTAAATCACCTCCTCCCTCCAAAAATGCGGAAGTTTCATTTATCTATTATGAGTATTTTTTGACATAGATTGTATATTTACTGGGGGGTCTGACCGCGTCCCAGGGTGTTCTTTAGAATCAGCATAACAATTCCTAGGAACTTGGTGTACTCTGGTCCTGAGCTAAGAAGGAATGGTCTACCTTTGTATGGGTAGACAAGGAGAGACATCCTCAAACTTATTGAGAGATTTCCTTGATTTCCTTCAATCAGGGCACGAGATCGTTTGTACGATCTGGTAAACGCAACAGATCCGATGTCCACGAAGGGAACTTCAAAACTACCGTATTGTTGTACGCTGCTACCTTATATACGTAAGATACACTCTGGTACAGAGTAGGCACGACATGAGAAAATGCTGTAGGCTGCTGGCATCTACTAACAGGATCATGCTCTTTATACTACCTGTAGTCAGTTTCGTAGACGAAAGATGATAATGAGGAAAAAACGAAAAATGCGATCGCGCGCCATAAATAGAACTTTGTGGTGGAACAGAAAAATTCATGAGAATTTACACGAAAAAAAGTGTTTTGTTTTTTTTTGTTCGAATTTTTTTTTTGACAGCGAGGAAATCGAACCAGAAACTGGACACGAAACTCGAGGTCGATGGCACACATCATACATCATACATTTTTTAACTTCCTTCAACATTCAACTTAATTTGTTTATTGATTTAGAAGTTAAGATTCTTCGAGGAATGTTACTCTTTTAACCCTTGGATTTCGAACCAGATCTAAGAAGTAAACCTACCAAATAGAGAGAACGGCACAAGCCTGACCAGCAGTACACACACGGTAGCTATATAAATATTTTTTATCTTTTATTTTTCTGACTGCCTCTTCTGATTGCCAGAGCTTTCTGTCTGTTGCTGTTAACTTCCAATAAAAAATTAACAATTTGCTCCAAGTAATATAATGATTGGTACCTAGTTTCTCAATCTCTATCTAGCCCTGTTTCCCCTCTATAACTGTTTCGAAACAAAATAATAGAATCGGTGCTTTCTGGAGCGCCTAGTAGTAAGGCAGCAGAACACCAAAGTAGGATTTCGGATATAATTTCATTTTTCGCATGGAAACAGTGACCTGGGAAAGAAAGCATCCTGTTGGTCAAGACAGAAGAAATTCTTGGAAGTCCATGATAGATCTCCCGAAGGGTTGGGTGGTTTGCTGGGTCAACAAAACTTTTAAAAGTTTGAAGTTTGAGAGTGTTAGACAAATTAGAGAATTAGAGTGCCAGATTTTTTTTTTAATTTATTACTGTACTTACTTATAACAATCTAAAAGCCCCCCTAACAATAGACCTTTTCGCCTTTGAGTCCGCCATCTTGAATTGTATGCAAAAATACAGGAACGAAAATGCCGTGGTTGGATTTACTTGGAATGTATGCAAAACATATGCAAGTTTACACAAAGATTAAAAAGACAACAAAGCATCTTATAAATAAATATTATAATCATTAGAACAATAAAAGATGGAATTTCTTAATCCAAAAGGAAATATTTACAGAACAACAAAAGCCTTTTAGGAATTTGTTCTTAAAGACATTGCATATTCTGTTTTCATGCCATTAAAAAATTCCACGAAGACGGAGTACACACATCAAACTTTCAAAACACGCAAACTGAAAGCAGTAATTATGACGTCACACTTTATCAATGTTTTGATTTGATCATTTAGCGGCTCTATTCAGTGTGGCTCGAATCCTTCAGATCCTTGGTTAGAAAAAGCTATACCTGTTTCCTTTTTTCTTCCCAGATTCAACAAGCCATCAACCAACAAAATTACCACTGACATCTGAAAATTCACACAGCCTTTCCACTTGACACTTCTAAATTATCTGCCATTATGAAGATGTTCCGAAATTAACCAATCGGGTTTACAATCGGAATTCCTCTGGGAGTTAGCGAGTCGGGAAATGTAAAGTTATGTAATAGGTAATACATAATTTTTCCGGGGGTTAAACGTATAAATAAAATTGAAATGGTTTGTTTTTTTCTTCATTATATATTTAAGTTTTCATTATCAAAATTCTAGAAATGCTAGTTTGTAGACCATATTAGAAAATGGTTATATATTTCGCAAAATAAACACTTACAAAAGCTATTACTTACTATTTTTACCCCCGCTTTTTAAACAACGTCTTCTGTGGGCGTGATATCAGGCGGAGACAAAACGCCCTCATCGTAAGATTCTCGGGTCGTCTTATTGTTTGTTCCTTTTGTCGAGTCTGTCGGTCCTATTGTTCATGCTAAATCCATACACGATGACGTCAATGTTTGGCGGCATACCTGAAAATAAAAAACAAAAAGATTATCATATTATTTTTGCATGAATTACGCTACCTTATACGTCATTATAAAATTATACAAAACGAAAGCCAGTCTAGGCCGCCCGCCTAGAGCGCGGGCCCTAATATTTTTTCTCTCGCGGTCTTCAGGGGAAAACGAAAGTGATCGATATTCTTCGAAGGAAGAATTTGCCAAACAAACCCCTAGACAAAAAGATGTATTTTGAGGTTGGGAATGGATCCTGCGAAGATGAAAAAATTTTGACTAGGCGTTTTTTTGGCAAAGCCAAAAACTCTAATTTTTTTCTTCCCTCAAGTTAAAAAGGTTACAGGTTTTGGGCAATCGAGGCAAAAATCAGCAAAAAGCTGGTATTTTCCGTAAATCTGAGAATCGCGATAAGATCCTCACTGCTATTCCCAGGAGAATAATTTGCCGTCAGCCGAATAAGGATTGTTTTTTACCTTCGCGGGTGATTTTTCAGTTTGAGTTTATGTCTAATGTTATGGTCTTTTGAAGTGCTTGTTCTAAGAGATGAGTGAATATAATTGTTTTTAGTTTTCAAGAGAAGCAAATTTAATCTTTCTTCTACAAGATTACACTTTAATATAATGCAAATTATGCATGTAAGTTTTTATTTAACACTTTCTTTTTGCATATGTATTGCATACTTTCTAAGGGAATTTCACCACAGCAATTCGGCCACCATAATTTTTGCATACAATTCAATATGGCGGACTCAAAGGCGAAAAGGTCTATACAAAAGTGCCAAAATTGCCAAAATTTGGAAATTGCTGCGCTGAGGTAAAAAAGCAATTTAGGACCCTGCCGACGCACCAGACTGTCCGGTGTATTTGTCCGGTGGCAAAAAGTATCCTTTCGCTACACCGGACGCAATAAGTCCGGTGTTAGTCCGGGGTTGCATACAGGGAATTTTGGACGCCGGACATTTATTTATGAAACAAAAAATTAAGAAACACCGGACACACCCGACCAGTAATGTCCGGTGTTTTCATTGTCCGACGTGGAAAAAAATATCCTTCTCCGACACCGGACATCCGACATCCGACTTCCTAAAGTCCTGTGTAGAGATTGTTCGGTGGTAAAAAAAATTCTCATTTTACACTGGACTTTCGCGTGTCCGGTGTTTGTTAAGTCCGGTGCGTCGGCAGGGTCCTAGCCATTATTTTCCTTACAGCAAAAGAGGATTAAGGACCGGAACATTATATAGAAAAAGAAGTTTGTTGTAGATTTTGGCAGCATTAGACAAAAGAGTGATGCCTCCTGTAGTCTGATGCTAAGGACAAATCACCCTTTTATTTGGGACAGGAATGATACTGCCGGTTAACCAAGCAGAAGGGGGAGTTAGAAACTCAAATGTGTGATTACAAAAATCACAAAGCACTTCCATAAAGACAGGATTTTTCCAAACCAGAGTTGGAATATTATCAAGGCCTGAAGTGGGCACCTCGAAACAGGAGGGGTTTGAGAATTTTACTGAATTTAAAAAGAAGAGGGTGGGGGAATTTCAAATAAAAAGAGTGGCTTGGACAAAAAGAGGAGTGTTAATTTTTAGGGGGGCTTGGAAGATTTGGCAATTTGCAAAAGAGTGTTTTCGAAAAATTTTTAAATTTCTCAACAAATATTATATTTCCATTCATTTGAATGAAGCAAAAGGTCCAAAAATGAGGAGGGTTGAACTTAAACTTGGAAAAAGAGGGGGTTGAATAAAAAGAGGGGGTTGAGCTAAAAGAGGGGGGTACCATTTTTAAGGGGGGGGCTTGATACCCCTCTGTCCACTATGGTACATGAAAGTCTATAAAAGTCTATATATAAAATGTCATGATCTATATTCTTTGAGACCAGAATGGCAACAATAGAAAAGAAGATGGAGAAGAAAGGAGAAAATAGATAACAAAGCTACGCAGCAGTTGCGTGGAGGCAAATTGAGAAGAACATAGAAAACGTATTTCAAAGGGAATAACAGGAGGAACAACAGATTCAATATCTAATATCTAAATGAAAACGTCTTATGTATGATGCTATGCTTAAGCAATATATATATAAAGGTTGAAGAAACTCAAAGAATCGGAAAATGAAAAACCATTGGAATATTGAAAAAACAATTCGGTTGTAACAATTTTGAATTGATTATGATGACCTTTATTTTATAGGCCCAAAAATGACTTCTCCTGACAATTTCTTATGGGAAGATCGTGATGTACGGTTTGATATAAATACACTGTAAGTTTTACGATATTGGTTTACCTTTACTTTTATTAGAACATAAGGGGATTTGTTCTCTTCTTAATTATGATTACCACTCTTCTTGGCACCCCCGCAAAGCTTACTGGCTTTGTACCCCTGAGAAATACTGACTCCTTTGATTGGCTTTCACTCAAAACACAAGAGACTAGTTGCCTCTAAATGAATAATGCATCGCAAATATCTGAATCGATTGAAATTGTTCATGATGTAAGACAAGAGAAGTTGTTATTATTAATATTAATCATATTATAAAGAATTATAGTCCAGGCACATGAGGGCCTCTAAACCAATCTTGTACAAAAAATATTTTTAAGGTACAGTTTATTGTCACAAGGACTTCCTCGCAGCACCTTTCATTTACATTTTTCATTCAACTTGGCTATATTCATCTCGTCTGCTCTTCTTTTCCATTCTCTGATTTGCTCTCTCTCTCTTAAATTGTTGGTAATGCTCAATTTTACGTACATACTTCTTGTGCTGTCTTTGAATGGGCGCACACTATTTGAATTCTTTCCAAATGCAATAATATCTGTAAAGTGAATTGATATGAGTAAATCTTTATTTTAATTTAGGCAAATGATGACAAGACCTGGTGAAGTAAGTAAGACTCTTTTTCCTACATGCCTTAATCTTTTTTGTGGGAAACCACTAATTTTGGCATTTAAATTTGCAAATCTTAAATACTAGATCTATCACAACAACTGATTGATCCCTTTCAACTCACAATTATTTTGTTTCCATATTTGTAGGTTTTGATTGACAAGTTAGAATCGGTAGAAGACACCAAAGGAAATAATGGAGATAGAGGTACAGAATAAGTTAGGAATCATAGTTTTACCAGGCACATGAATCTCAAATTATAGAGACCTTACATACAAATGATATACTTCTTTTTTACAAAGCTTGTTAAAGCTAAAGCAGTGTTGTGTAGGTTTTTCAGTATAGATTGGCCATGTGTTGGTTGACATATAATAAGAGATCCCTGTAAAAATAAGGTCGATAAAATTATTATCATTCCATAATCTTAAAAGTAACCTAAACACAGGCCAGCCTAAAAGAACAAAATTTGATTTGAAAGTTTAACCATAATTAGAAAAAACTTACACCTTATTTTGACATGATATCTAAACATTTATTTAGGAAAAATGTTGGTAACAAACCTGAGGATCATCTGGCACTCTCAAGGCATGCCTCGAGTCAACTTATGTGAGTTCATTTCCTCTGTTCCTCTGCTAAAATGGGTGACATCTCACTATTCCAACACTTTATAGCTCCAAGAACAAAAGTCCAGACCAGACAAAATGGAACCAACCAGGAATCATATCTTCTCCGACTACTTTTTTGTCTGAAATATGTCTTGTTAATTGCGGCAATCTACCTTTCCCCCTGCAGCGCAATAAAAGATTCCCAGTGGTTTGTTACAATTAAACAAACTAAGTTTTTTATCATTTGTTGTTAGTCAAATAGTGCTTTGGAAAACTTCCACAACTCTCAATTACAGTGTCGGACTTTTTTTGCTGTCTGACTAGAAGATACTTCGATAAATTATCCAAAATTGATCTTTAACGTCAGTTCGAACTTTTCAATTATGGTAAGAAATGTTATCTGCTGAGAATTAACAGTATCAAATTGGAATCTAAAAATCAAAAAACGGAATCTTCATGGCTTTTTTATTTAAAATCATGATTATGTGTCTTCTATTTCTTAGCAATTGGCTACAATTGTGTCTTGAATGTTAATGTCAAAACTGCTGTCTCAGTAAGTTTGTTTCTGATTCCACTCCTTTTCATCCTTGACAATTCTCGTTCCTTCAAGGTTTCATATATTTTAATTCTGACCAGAAAAAAAGGCTTCACATTTCGATCTCTCTTCCTTCTTTCTTCAGATATTTTGCAGTTGTAATCAACCTGAAGGAAGAGGGCTTCCCATTTTTTTTGAATCGTGTGTTTAATTTTCTGTCTATTGTGTATTAGTATTTTTTGGAAACCTTACTTGTACTTTCTTTCATCTTTACATTGTCAATATCTTCACATACAATTTTAGAAATTACGCGGACAAACAGAAGCATTGTATGTTTTAACAAAATGCAACAACACAAGATTTGAATTCATCTTCACAAGTCTGGTAAGTGTCTTTTGAATGGTGTATTATTTTGATTATTCGACCAAGTCAAACATTTTTTTACAAAAGCAAAATTTGAAAGAAATTTGAGTGTGAAAAATATAAAATTTCAACCATATAATATCAAAAAAAAAATTTATTACACAGGTACCTGGTAGCCCAAGACTTTTCTCAACAATATTGTCTGTATTCAGGTTAGTAAATTTCTATGACCTTTTTGAGTAACTTTACATGATCATCGTTAGACCTGAAAAAATGAGCCAATCAAAATAATTTTTATTGGAAGACTGAATTGAAAAGACATTCTTTAATTCAATTTTGTTTCTTTCTTTCTCGTAGGGCTTACGAGACGTCTAAAATGTATCGTGAATTGAAATTAAGAGGAGCATTGATCTATAATAAGCAATTACGATTATTACCGCTAGAACAAATCTTCGAAAAGGTATGATTGAGTTTTGTGATATTCATAATGATGATGATTAGCTTCTCTTTAACTGTCTACACTGTGATTGTGAGACACAGATCTTTGGATCGAATACGTTTTTCAGCATGGACCACTAGGGAACTATGTAATATCTCTCCTCATCCACAGTATACTGCAGAATGGATGCGTTGTATTTATAACCCAAATATTATGACTCAGTTTGATCTTTCGATTTTGGCCTTTTTAAAGACATGACGATCTCTCTGAAACAGCAAAATATTACATTTATATTACATATTTGACACGGTATTGTTTTTATTTAGGTGACTGGTGTCTGGAATTTATCCAGTGATCAGGTATGTTCAAATTTAAATGTTTATTTTTGAGTCTTTATCAGAAATTTTAGAAATAAGACTTCTGAATGAGAGCAGGAAAAGAGGAGATAGATACTTAATAACGAATTAGTGAAACTTTTTATCCAGAAAGATTAATTAAAGTTATAAATGAAGTCTGTCTTAATATAATCTGCAGCGGAGACAATCTAGATAACTGTTTTGAACTTGTTAGAAAGATATTCTGGAGTGGAATATTATCAAAAATGAAAAAAAAAAAATGAAAAAAATGGAAGGATGATTCCTGTTGTTCTTTTCTACAAATAAAAAAACTGCTTTCTAATTCAAATTTTATCTTAAGTTACAGATTATATTGACCTTTGAAGAGAATCCTTAAGTGTATCAGTACTCTAAATCAGCCTTTTATGCTTCACTCCTTAGGGAAATCTTGGGATGTTTTACATTACGAATATTCGATTGGTTTGGCATGCTAACATGAATGAAAGCTTCAATGTCAGCATACCTTATCTTCAAATGGTACGAATGAATGTTAATTTCTGAAGTCTTTGAGAGTGTTCTTCATATTCAAATAATATTGGCCCTTTTTAAGATAAGATTAAAGTGTATAGGGTAATACACCTGGTTCACTTCTCCCTGATTGGAAATGTTCGGTTAGATACAGTTGATTCCAAATCTAGAAATTTGAGAACATGTATTTATATAAAAGTGGAAAATGTGTATTTGAAATTGGAACATTTAAAATCATAAAATAATGTTATAAAAAAACTAATCAAAAAATCTTTCATCTAGAAAACCATTCGAATACGAGACTCAAAGTTTGGTTTAGCATTGGTCTTGGAAACGACACAACAGGTAAATAAAATTTTTACTCACTTTTATTCATTCAGAGGGGAATAGACCTTTTCATAAATTACGTTACGAACATCACTTACCTCGTTTTGAAATTATTGCCATAGTGATTTACTCCCAGTGGTTTTATCAAAACTACCTCCTATTCATAAAAAAATCATTTAATCGTCTCAAGGGACATAATCACCATGGTAATTGTTTGAATATGAGGCAAGTGATATTCATGACGTAATTTATGAAAAGGTCTATATAGTACGTTTACACAGAAAAAAAGGACCGTCCATTTTCAATCTTTATTTTCTGATCGTTTTAAAAATTATTTTTGGACCTACCTTTGGAGGTCCTATAAATTAACCCGTGTTCGTTCGTTCGTTCGTTCGTTCGTCCGTTCGTTACTAGCTTTTCTCGGGATTGGCTCATTAGTTTTTCCTAATTTTTGGCACAAAGATGCAAAATGGTAATGCCCAAAATGTGACGGAGCCCGATTTTCGAAAAAAATTCATTTCCGGCCGAAAATGCCGGAAATATGCCGGAAAAACCGGTTTTTTGGCATTTTCTCGAGATTTCATCATTAGTTTTTTCTGATTTTTTGCACAAAGATGCGTATTAGCAATGCCTAAAACATGGATTAGTCCGATTTTTGAGAAAAATTCTATTCCGGCTGAAAATGCCGGAAATATGCCGGAAATCGCCGTTTTTCTGGATTTTCATTGGACTTTTTCCATATAATTGGTTGTTTTTTTCATTCAAAAATATTATTAATAGCAATGCCCACCATCAAGCATGTTTCAATTTTCAAAAAAATAGATTTTTGAAGCCGGAACTATTTTAAAAGTCGCCGGAACAACCTTTTTTCGCCGGAAAGACAGTATTTCTTGAATTTCTTTATTTTTGCAGATTTTCATTGGATTTTTTCCTTATATTTCTATATTTTTCACTACACAAAAACATTATTGATAACAATGCTCACCATCAAGCATGATTCAATTATTTTTTTTCATTTTTCTTTTCACATTGCTATCTAACTTTCATCATCAGGTAGGTCCATTCAGCATATAGTTTGTTTTATAATATTCCACTGCTGTTTATCTATTTAAATCTGATTATATCAAAGGTTTTGTCTCCGCTGTGAAGACAGTCTTTAAATTTACCATACCATTCGTCAAAATAAGTTATTGATAGAATTACGCAACTCAGAAAATCGGACCTGTTTTTCCCTAAAGGATTCACTTAACGTTCTTTTAGTTGTGGGCCACATATATGTTAAGACAGTGAATAGAGCAATTTTAGTCAGTATTGATTCTTTTATTACATTACATTTTATTACACTTTTTTAGTTGAAATTTGGTAGGAAACAACAAGCTTTTGAGTTGATTAATTCTTGTATTTTTCTTTATTTGCAGAGTGGAGGATATGTGCTTGGTTTTCGCATGGACCCAGTTGAAAAATTGCACGAGACTGTCAAACAAATACAAAAATTATACAAGGTATCTAAGAGCATTATAGCATGCTTTTTATTGGTGACTCTGATCACTATATCACGCAATTTTTTGTCTTCAATCACGATCACGCAAATCAGCAAAAAAATGGACAATCACACATCCCTTTGAAAAAGTCCGAATCACGCATCACGGCTCAAAAATTATTCAAATCACAATCACGGCTCAAAAATTATTCAAATCACGATCACGATTTGACCACTCATCACACAATCACGAAGAAAAATTTCCATATCACGTAATCACGAGAACCGCTTAAGGGGCCTCAATAAAGGTCGAGTAAATCAAAAACTAATTGTCCTTTAGTTTGTTTCTTTTCGTTTCTGATACCGCTCACGAAAGGCTCACGATTGTCCAATGTGACTATCAGTAAAATCAAAAAGTAGTATAAGTTGCTCTGGGTAAAAGATTGAGTAAATCACCAGTTTAT
Source organism: Clytia hemisphaerica (assembly GCF_902728285.1). Classification (NCBI taxonomy): domain Eukaryota; kingdom Metazoa; phylum Cnidaria; class Hydrozoa; order Leptothecata; family Clytiidae; genus Clytia; species Clytia hemisphaerica. The sequence continues at coordinate 634,537 of NW_027104240.1, read as the reverse complement.
AATACTTTATGATTTTATTGCAACTTTATAGTTTTTACGAATTGCTTTAGAAATGAAAGTCAGGCTTCACTTAAAAAAATTGTTGGTTTGCCGTCACCCGACCGACCCTACCTCGAAACCTGCCGACCCGAAAAATTTTATTGCCATTTTAAAGAAGATTTTATTTCCTTCAAAAACTTCAAACAATAAAAAATCAAAACTCGTATCTTGTTTGTCTCAAGCATTAGAATCGTAAATTCCCTGCTAGCACTTCTGTTTTTTATTCAAAATTACCTAAATGTAAACAAACTGTTAACCCTTCCATGGACGAAAATTTCATAAATCGCCAAAATAAAAAAAAATTCCGACCGACCTCCAAAATCTAGGGTCGGGTGACGGCAAACCAACAATTTTTTAAGCCCAGCCTCGTTATGTTCCTTTTTAGGTGTACAGCTCTTGGCCAATTTTCGGGATCGAATTCGAGAAAGAAGATTCGGTACGTCCTGTCATGTTTTTGTTTTTCTTGTTCGTTTATTCGAAGGTCTAATATTCGAATCTTCCTATATGTCGAAGTATTTTAAGTCCCCGCCGAAGAGAAACTTTCATATTAAAATAATTTCTTTGGATCAAATCTCTCTTTAAATCGAACAAAAAACCCGTTCAAGATCGAATAAGCAGGAGTTATCTGCATTCTTTTTCTTACTCTGCTCTCAACCACTTGAGTTTCGGTTGTTTTTTTTACTTTAACACTTTGATGTCCTTGAATGCATTTTTTTATACCAACTCTCATTACCGTATTACTTTGAATAAACGCCCTGGGCTTTTATTTCTTTTTGGATTAATAGGCCTTCTAAAAGAAGGGGGCGTTTATTAAATAATCTTTAACAAGGCCACTTTAATAAAGTGAATGGAAAACTTATTTTGCCTTCTTCGTTTTCTTTCAGTTCAAATATGTCATTTTAGAGCTGCAAAAATGTGTCAAAATTAATTTATTGAATACTAAAAGAATACAATTATTCTCAACTTCAGTTGAGCTACAATCTGACAATGTCTGTGTGTCTGTCTGTCTGTCTGTCACAAACTTTAGGGCAGCCTGGAGACTTCAAAAATGCTTGGATTTGGCTGAAATTTGGCACACTTGTTCCTCGGGTGAATATCTGGAAGCTTCTTTTTCATTTTTCAAAAATCTTGATTTTTGGGGCCTGGGGACGAGTTTTTCGCCAAAACGAGGCTAAAACTTTAGGGCAGCCTGGAGACTTAAAAATTTTTGGATTTGGCTGAAATTTGGCACACTTGTTCCTTGGGTGAATATCTGGAAGCTTCTTTTTCATTTTTCAAAAATCTTGATTTTTGGGGCATGGGGACGAGTTTTTCGCCAAAACGAGGCTAAAACTTTGGGGCAGCCTGGAGACTTTAAAAAGGGTCGGATTTGGCTGAAATTTGGCACACTTGTTCCATAGAGGTATAAAGAAAGACAGGAGATGAATTTGTCGGTAATTGGTCGTTAAAGTCTTTTGATTTCTTTTATGTAATAAATCAAAAGAAATTCTAGGCTCGCCCGACGAAATACAACTTTTTAGTAGAACTCAAGTGTGAACATTCTTACTATCAGCATCGAAGATTTCTAGCCTTCTAATATACGAGAATAAAATAAAATTTAGCTCCACGAAATAAGTTTGCGTTCAATTTTGGCATCCATTAAATTTTGTTTTGAAAAGATATTTTCTCTAGCCAGAAAATAAAAAAGTTCTTTATAAGCACACACAATTTCAGACCCAATTTGTAGACAAAAAGTCGCTGGAGAATTTTGGAGGAAAGTATTAAGCAAAAGGGTTCACCTTGAAGAAAATGTTGATCGAAAAATCTTGTCATTTGATGAAGGATTGCAAAGTTTACAGGCCCTTTTTTAGTCCAAATATTTTCTTACACTAATGTCAGAAACAATGAATCTCGCCTCATCTTATTTCCAACAATTAAGTTAGCCAATAAGATTTCACCTATCAACAAAAGAGCTCATTAAAAATGCAAAAAATTTTGATTTTTGGGGCCTGGGGACGAGTTTTTTGCCAAAACGAGGCTAAAACTTTGGAGCAGCATACAGGCCTCCAAAATTGTCGGATTTGGCTGAAATTGGGCACACTTGTTCATTGGGTGAATATCTGGGGGTCTACAATTGGGCCTATGAATAATTTGAAGCCACTGAAGTTGAGCCCAGTGCATTGCGCACGTTCGTTAACACATATCTAAGATTTTCTCCATATGAATCTCACCTACAACTACTTGTTTAAAATAAACAGCCCTCTTAGTGGGGAGGCGTTTATTTGAAAGAGGCGTTTATTCGAAGGGGGCATTTATTTGAGGGGGTTTTTTACTCAAAGGAGGGCGTTTATTCGAGGGGCGTTTAAAGGAAGGGTACTCTGTACCAGAGTGTATCTCACGATTATCGTAGCGTCCTCTTGGAGTACTTTGAAATACTGTTTGAAATTATACTACTGGTAAGGATATGAAGATATTATCATAGAAGGGAAGTGGTTCCAACCCCCGTGTTTTAAATACAACCTCCTATTTTTGTTCGAATCCTCTCAAAATAAGAACTTTCTGAACACCTAATTTAGGGGGAAATCCACGTACGATTCTGATGCGTTTTTCGCTATTTCTTTTTATCGCAACTCTTAAATCTGAAAATGATTCAGCCTCCCACTGCTTTGAAAATGACGTCAAACCCGTCAAAAAGGAGGGGTCTTTTTAAATGGGAGCCCACTATGTCAATAAGATTTACTTCATTTTCTCTTCAGCCTGATGCATTGGAAGAACTAACGGTGGAACCTGTTGAAGATGGAATTGAAATTGTCAATGAGGAACCCACCTCGGACGCTTTTGCTGTAAGTTCATAATCATAACAAACTTTAGCAACATTGTTCGGTCTTCAAAAGAGTACCTTAAATGAACTAATTTGCGTGGAACTTATTTTCACGGGAATTAATTTTTGGATGTCCATCGCGAAAATTAGTTCTGCGAAATGCAAATTTTACTAGAAATCTTTAAAAAACCCTATGAAAATGAAAGAATTTAGGCAAAGAATTGTTGTCTACTGGCAAGCCCTGTTTGATATTTCATCATTCATAAGAAAATAATTGATATGATGTGAACGAAAAGAATATCAAGAGCCCAAGCGTATCCCCCTCCCGAATAAAAACTTTCAAACTAATTGTTATTTTCATTTTCAGGCTTATTATGCTGACAGTCACCAGGTGAGAGCTTTTATTTTTTCTTCCTTCAATTGCACTGGTTACCCCGGGGGGAAGGGCACTCGATTCAAAAACGACCATAAGTGCGGCAGAATTAGCCTCCGTCTCGGAAGAGGACTGGGCCCGAATTTGCGGACGTTTTCACAGTTTCACTTTCGTTTTCGGCTATACGACAGCGTTTTCAAGCAGAAAGCAGAGGAAATCTGTGAAATTATGGCAGGGAAAGCTAACCTATTTTTCCAGTGTTTCTCAAGATTGGAGCAAGATTATTGTTCTAGAAAGTTCATAAATGCCTAATAGTTTCAGATTAGTATGATTTCATCAGAAAAAAACATTTACACCAAAGCTCCTTATGTGAAGGCTACCAAAAATAGCAATGTCCTCCATCAGAACAACTTTAACATACATAAGGTTGCCCAGGGACAAGGACAAACAAGAAGTCTACTTTGTTGAAAATTTGCACAAAATACTTAGAGAAAATGGTACTATGGAAGCCCATTCTATACTCCTAAATGATAGTTGAAAGATCAGCAGTTGAGAGGGTTGATTAAAATAGAACTCAAAGCACACAATAAAGTATACATGTATATTTGTCCAGAAAGAACTGGCATGTTGTTTGCTTTGTTTTGGTGTTTAAAAATATGTACTTATCAGTCCTAAAAAAATACAAATTCGAATATAATGAGGGCAATGAGTCTGGTTAAATGTTACTATATTTACAAGAAAGCATTACTGAAAAAATACTACTGTATGTACTACTGATGAACTAAACTCAAAAACTAAAACTTTACCATAAATTTACATTACGACAATTTAAAAATCTATCTTTAATAGCAACAAAGGAAAAAACATGGATCAAAGTTTTAAAAACAGAGCTAGTCAGAGCTTCAATTCAGTAGGTATAGAGCTTTCAAAATTTGAAAACAGACACTGCATTGGTTACTACAGACATACTATCCACACGGTTTTTTCGATTCATGAAAAAAATAAAGTATTTTTCAAAAAAAAGTTCTTTTTTTTTGGAAATCAATTCCAACAAACAACAATCAAGAAACAGTTTTTTGAAAACCATCCCACAGTGTAAACATTATCAACCCACTAAACCCACACCGCCAAAATTGTAAAAATAAGTCAATATAACTTCTATCGACAATTTCTCGTAAAATGTTTTTTTTCCAACATTTTGATACCAATCATGGCTGGAGGCATCATGTGTAGAGTGACTGTGTGGCATTTCATTGCTTTTAATGATCTTGAATGATCACGATACCAAACATCAACCAAACAAAATTGACGCCAAGCCAAATCTGTCGATTAAAAATTTCCATGAAAATTATATTATAATTGAAACTTATCTCGTAAAATGCTTTTTTCAACATTCTGGAGGTGTTCAAAGTTAGAGGTATCATATGTAGAGCCAAGCAATACATGAAAAGTCATTTGCTATCCCATTTGCCATGAGATATATGAGTCAACAAATCAAACAAAAACCAACAAATCATGTCTCTTCACTTTCATGTCACATCGTGTTTATATGGGGTATCAGAAAGCCAATCCACAAGAAGAGCCATCTTCCTTTATTATGGAGTGTTCCAAAACTATTGGTAGGTTGTTTGGAAGTAAAGAAACCCACACAGTTTGTTTTATTTTGAAGATTTAACTTGAAAACAAACTGCATCTTTCCAGCAGAAACTCATGTTTCAACCTGCTACATAACATTGGTCAGTCGGGTCTGCTACTAACATGTAATAGTTTTATTATAGCCGAGCTTGAGAATCCGTAGGCAGAACTTGTAACATGTATTATGTGTATAATTATGTCAGTCGACTTGAATCATGATACATTACTTACATTTCACTGGATGCATTTTCGCTGTGAAATTATCCGCAAAATTTTCTGACCGCGTTCTGAGACGGAGGCTAATATGGTCAGATTTTCGAAATTTTACACCCTTTAAAGGGGCCGCACGTATGGTAGATCATTTACCTTGATTGCCCCCTCCCCCCGGGCTTACCGGGTGTGCCCGAGAATATAGTTCTAATTCTATTATTGATGCAGCTCTAGAAATAATTCTTAGTGTCATTACTAGTAGGTATGCAATGGGTAGGAGTATTTATCTCACCGGGGATGACTTTATGCATGGATCTCTTGATCAGTGGGTGAGAGAATAGATCGCCGAAACTGTGGCGGAATAAGAGACAACAGAAAGGTGTTCGCTTAAATAGGGCTGATAAGGTACCTTTTCATTGGCTCTTAAAAGGCTGACTCTTGTTCCCGCTCTTGTTATTTCAAAATAATCCAATATAAAAATGAAAATGCAACTCTTTTCAATATCACAATTGTGGCGCATATGATACGATAGTTTAATTTTAATTGATTTTATTGCATTAATAGGCAGCTGATCGAGAGCCAATTTACGATGAAGAACTTGGCCTTGCAGTTGAAACGTTGCGTGAAGGAATGACAATGAAAAGTCTATGGGAAGTTATGCCATCTTGAAGCGATATTCGCAAATTTTCGTGTGATCCGTGCAGATCCGTGGACTCTCTACGGGACTTTTTATGAGGAATTTTGTAAATAGATAATTATAATATCAGATTGTGTAAATATTATGGATTTTTAACGTGTAAATTCCACTGATGTGTCAAAGAAAAATTTGTCAAAATTATCTACCTAAACGATGACAGGAAGCGTCCCAGTTATCCCTACTTTTGTTTTTCACCAAAATCTCAAGCACGCGTTTTGTTTTTGAATACGCGCGGCTTTGCGCATGCGCGGAGTAATTCTGGCCACGACATTGCATCGAATCGTCGCACGGCTATATTGTAGCCGCCATTTTGATCTGCAAAAAAAGAAAAAACTGAGTGAAATATTTTTCGAAGTTATGCTCTCAAAAGTGTGGATATTTGCATGTATGCTACACATTTGGAAGAGAATTTGAATCATGGTTTATTTATTGTAATTTTTAAGAGCCTTGGTGCTCTTAATTGGGAAATATTTTCCCTTTTTTATTTTCTATGGGGAAGTTTTGAAGCCGCTATGAGTAAGTTGTCTTTTCGTGCAAGAGCTCTCGATGCAAACAAGTCTCTGCCTGTGTATCATGAAGAAGATGTCCCAGATTTGCCAGATATTGCTTCTGTTAACCGTGTGGTGCCTCAGATGCCCACTGGAATGGAAAAAGAAGAGGAATCGGTGAGTTATTTTGACTTAAAAAAGTTGAGTTATACAAGAATTTTCCTTCGCCATTTTGGACAGGGAGGGTTGTCGAAGCTCTTTGAATAAATTATGCGACCGCGCATTGCATAATTAATTTCCTTTGTTCTCACCTCGATCCAGACTTCTTTACGGCTACCATTTTAGATTTTGTTTGTTTGGCGCGCGATCGGTAAAACGTGATACAAAATGGCGAGCGCCTTTTCAATCCCGCTTCAACTTTAACTTTGGAACACAGAAAGGAAATAATTTTATTCCTGATTTTATTTCAAACAACCCCAACCATTAAAAACATGTATAATAGAGAACTTAAATGTTGCTAAGATGAAAAAGCTCTCTAATCTCTATATGAATTGAAGAAATTTTGAACAAAACATACTTCTTACTACATGAATTACTGTAACATTGTGTTTATTCTTATCCTGTATTCTAAAAATTTTTGAAAAACTTTCTGGAATTTTCCTTACGCACTTTCTTTATGAATTGATTCTTTTTTTTGAAGGACAGAAATACATAGCTGTCAAATCCCCTCAGTAAATTATTGCACTAATAATATCGCATCATAAATAGACCTTTTGCTTATTAGCCAGAGTGTCAGTAGTCTGGAGATCCATGCTATGATTTATTCTTCTATACTAATGGCGAAATGAATAGCATGGTTTGGATTAGGAGTTTGAATTTTCCAACACCAAATCATGACTGTTGAAAACACTATACCGTGAGATTGGGTAACTTGCATCGCTAACATGCATATCATGTAAAGACCTGGCTGATCATTAAAATACAAAGTTAGATCAAAACAAAAATGGTAGAGTAGAGCTGCGAGCGGAGCTGTGTAATTGTATAGACCTTTTCGCCTTTCTATCCGCCATATTGAATTGTATGCAAAAATTATGGTGGCCGAATTGCCGTGGTGAAATTCCCTTAGAAAGTATGCAAAACATATGCAAAAAGAAAGTATTGGCATTATATTAAAGTGTAATCTTGTAGAAGAAAGATTAAATTTGCTTCTCTTGAAAACTAAAAACAATTATATTCACTCATCTCTTAGAACAAGCACTTCAAAAGACCATAACATTAGACAGAAACTCAAACTGAAAAATCACCCGCGAAGGTAAAAAACAATCCTTATTCGGCTGACGGCAAATTATTCTCCTGGGAATAGAGCCGCCAAATGATCAAATCAATGCTTTCAGTTTGCGTGTTTTGAAAGTTTGATGTGTGTACTCCGTCTTTGTGGAATTTTTTAATGGCATGAAAACAGAATATGCAATGTCTTTAAGAACAAATTCCTAAAAGGCTTTTGTTGTTCTGTAAATATTTCCTTTTGGATTAAGAAATTCCATCTTTTATTGTTCTAATGATAATAATATTTATTTATAAGATGCTTTGTTGTCTTTTTAATCTTTGTGTAAACTTGCATATGTTTTGCATACATTCCAACTAAATCCAACCACGGTATTTTCGTTCCTGTATTTTTGCATACAATTCAAGATGGCGGACGGAAAGGCGAAAAGGTCTATTTGGGCTATGCATGTTAGCCTCCACTGATGCAAGTTACCCAATCTCACGGTAGTCAATCAAATTTTGTTAATTCTGGTCACCGCGACTTTAAAGTTGTTTTGATTTTAGTAAGTGAGGACAGCGCTAAATTCAAATTTCCTACTGTAAATTTTTTGAGGCTGAAATTCCGACATACCTTGTCTTATTCCGCCACGACCGGCGATATGACCCAAACATCTTCAGGCCTTTGCACAGACCTGCCAACTTGAGATGTTCATTTTGCGTGAGATAAAAATTTCAAAGCAAAATCTGAGATCTTAGCCCAATTTTCCGATATCGGAAATCGAAAAATTTTGAAGCAAAAAATCGGAGAATCTGGGAAAATTTCGAAGCAAAAATCAGAAAACAAGGAAATTTTTCTCTGAAAATTAAAAAATCCGAGAAACTTTTTTCAAGAAATTGGACGGCTAGTTCAAAACACGGGTCACTGGGTACGGGTCACGGGTCACAGAGCATACAAATTACAGACCGGAAAAAATATAACGATATGATGACGTATAATTCATAACACATACTACAAAACACATATAATAGTACTACTACTAGTATAGTATGTCTGAAAGAATTACCTTAACCCTTTGCGTGCCGTTACCTTGTTTTTGTACCCCAATCCATTTGCCGAGGGGTAATTTTTTTTAGTATCCTGATTTGCCGATGTCGTATATATACGACATGCAAATTTTAACTTGTGTTGCCGCATGTCGGATATATACGACAAGGATATTTTATTCCTATTTGCCAATGTTTGACATTTGTATTTGACATTTGTTTTATATATATTTTATGATAGACTAAAATAAACCTGAAATAAATCTTTTGAGCACTTAATAGGGGGGGCGTACGAGGTTTTGAATTACCGCCATCCCGGCCATTTTTTTTTAAATCACCGTTATCCCGTCCAAATTTTTCGAAAATACCGGTCCCGCTGTTTTTCCCATAAAATTCTAAGGACTAGAAGTAAAAAATTCTGCAAAATGGAATAGAATGTGTATGAGGTCGATCACTATTTTTGTATTTTGTTTTGATTGCAAAATTTCAGCCTAATCAGACAATTTTAGAAGTTTCTAGTCTGCCCCAAAGTTTAGCCTCGTTTTGATGCTAAAACTTGTGACCACGCCCAAAGAAATCAAAACTTTGAAAAAATGAAAAAAACCACAGATATCTGTAAAGCCGGAAGGGCTAGATCTGCGGCCTAGATCAAAAAGTGAAGCTCATTCTTGATCTCGCACTCCGAGAACAATGAAAATGCTAGATCCTATCCATCACCTCGAAATTTAATCAAGTCACAAAATCATACTTCATTTTTTTTGCTGCAAATCTAGCCCTTTGGGCTATGATAAATCATTGAATAAAAGAAACACCCCAGGGATTCACCCAAGGAAAAAGAAAAAGCGTGCAAAATTTCAGCCAACAATTGGACCATTTTTATAGACTCCAGCCTACCCCAAAGTTTCAAGGTGACAGATAGGACGGACAAGCTGATCGAATTCGAAAATAAAACATTCAAAAATTCGAATCTTTGTCTGGTTTATCCTAAGCTACGGTCATATCTCCTGCGCTCCGGACGTAAAACTTCTTCTCTACGAAGAGAAGCTCAAGCGGAACAAAGGAGACATTTTCATAGGAACCGGGCTTTATAAAGCCCCGTGCACATCTGCATTAACGTTTTAAATAAGGTTTTTCATGAAATGTAAGATCCTTATTTTTTGGGTGTTTTTCGCATTTTTTCACCTTTGCTGACTCCTGTGACAAGCTTTTTTATAGTCCGAAAATTTTAAGTACACCGTCTACGTATGGCTTTTACCGAAATACCGTTGTTTTTTATAAGAATTACCTCATCCCGGACGAAAAATCAGGTGTTTTACCGTCACCGTGGCTCTTGCAAAATACCGTTTCCCGAACACTTTTTATCGTTTTTACCGCTTCCCGGCCCTAAATTAGGCCTTATCCCGAATACCGCCAGATCGTACGCCCCCCACTTAATATATACTGTCACTATTACTATTTGGATTTTTTTATGTCGGATATATACGACATTGGCAAATAAGAAAACCATTTTCCTAAAAGCTGATTTCTCGGCAATAGAGCTCCCTCTTTTTTAAAGGCCTCGGCAATTAGGTGCATTGGCAAGTAGAGTGAAAATTTGCATGTCGGACATATACGACATCGGCACGGAAAGGGTTAAGGGAACTTATTTTGGCGGGAACTAATTTTGGCGAATTTGGCGAATTTAGGCAAAATTCGCCAAAATAAGTTCCCGCCAAAATTAAATATTTTGCTCACTCGCCAAAATAATTTCCCACCAAAATAAGTTCCCTTAACCCTTTCCGTGCCGATGTCGTATATATCCGACATGCAAATTTTCACTCTACTTGCCAATGTCGGATATATCCGACATCAAATTTTTTTACCTAATTGCCGAGGCCTTTAAAAAAGAGGGAGCTCTATTGCCGAGAAATCAGCTTTTAGGAAAATGGTTTTCTTATTTGCCAATGTCGTATATATCCGACATAAAAAAATCCAAATAGTAATAGTAATTTTTTTATTCCCTTGCCTAAATACCCCTGAAATTCATCAAAATTGCTCAAAATAAGGCAAAATAGAACAGATTTACATTCGCCAAAATTAGTTCCCGCCAAAATTAAAAAAATTCACTATTGGCCAAAATAAGTTCCCGCAAAAATTAAAATATTTCAAGATTTTCGCCGCTCGCCAAAATAGGTTCCCTTAAGGTATACGAATAGTATTATCATATGAAAATTTTTAAATAATATGTCACCCACAAATTTTGACAAAATGATATTGAATGACAAAACTATTGTCAAAATCATGAAATATAAGGCCTCTGAACCAATTTACAGCAAAATGTTTTTTCATACTTAACAGGACATTCTTTATGCCCTTTAAAGCATCTGACATGGCATGAACCCCCCCCCCCCAGCTCGCAGGGGGGGGGGGGCTACAACCAAAATCTTCCTGAAAAAGGCTGGGGGCTGGATTTTTTTTCAATTTCAGGGGGTACCTATGATCTCTGGGGGTATCTAACTTTTATGCAGCAAGGTCTGGGGGCTTGGGAACTATATTTTATCTTGCTTTTATCCAACTATCATTATTCTTTTTAATTGTAAAAACAGCAAGCTGTAAAGAACATGTTTTTTAATTGTTTCGTTTTTGGCATTTTCAAAAAAGCTAAATTTTGATTGGGGTAACTTGGAGGTCCGAAATTTTCACAGGATGTTAGTACTGATGATAGGACCCCAAAAAGTTCTTTTCCCAAAATTCTAGCTGTTGTAGGGGCCAGTTAGGAGCAAATTTTAGCATTTTTATGTGTTTCAGAAAATGATCTAAATCAGAGCTAAAAACCCAGGAAGTTGTCTATCTGACCAATGATTCTCATAGAGGGATGGCAATTAAAGCAGCCTATTGTTAAAAGGCCCACATTTTCCTATTGTGGGGCCCTTTTTAGAGCACTTTTTAGCACCTATTTCTTCATTGACAATAAGTGCCAAAACATCAAAGTAAAAGGCTTGATTGGGTATAAGACTTCCATAAGTTATTAAGACCAATTAAAACATTTGAGCTGTTAAAGGGCCCGTTTGGAGCTGAATTTAGCATTTTCCACTGGAAATACTGCAATTTATTCTGCTTCTCTTACTAAAATTAACTTTACACCTAGTCTAATTTTTGCTAAATTCAGCTCATTTTGAGACCTAGGAACATAAAATAACCTCATGAAGTTCTGTTCAATTGTGTATCAAACATTAATGATAACTTATTTGATGTTCAAAACCTTTTCAGGGTCCAGAATCAAGCAAATATTTAACATTTTCTGTTAAAATGCTGAAACTGCTCGTTTTTGGTCCATTTTTAACTATGACAAAGATCACAGAAAAGACTTTTTAAGCATAGTGAATGATCCAAGCATCAAATAGCGCCTAAATGAGCTATGAAATAACAATAACCTTCGGGTTTTCAAATTTTAGCATAAAGACATGGCCTTCGAGAACTCTTAGTCCAGTCAATGCTAAATTTTTGCTCATAAAAGGACCCTGGAATGCTTTATATCGGCCAAATTTGGTTTTTCTATCTTTTTGAATGCCTCAAGTATGCATAATATCAATATCATAAATGAAAGTCTGGTAATTTGCATCAGTGGAGAGAAACTTCAAAGCAGCAAAATTTCAAAACAAATGAACTATGCAGCTCTGCTCGCTGCTCTTCTCTATCATTTTTGTTATGATTTAACTTTGTATTTCAATGACCAGACAGGTCATTCATTTGTATCTTTATCATTCGCCTAACCTTCAAAAATTTGTATAGTTTAAAATAAAAAATCATGAAATTTTGAGCAAAAGTTCTTTTTTGGAACTAAGTAAAACTGAAAGTTTTTTTAATAAAAATGCAAAATGAGATGGAAAATCTTTTTATTAAATTTGATTTTTTTAGGAACATCACTTACAAAGAGCTATCTCAGCGCAACAAATCTATGGGGGAAGTCAACGTCTTATCATTCCTACTCCTGATGCTATTCTCTATGATTCTGATTACAAACAACTCAAACGGAAAAATGTCCACATGCCAAAACAGCTTATCCATGTACAAGGTATAGAGAATTAGAGAAAATAAGGAAATCAATTTTGAGACATGAATAATGCAAAGAAACTTATATTGGGGAAGCAATTATCAAAATATTTATTGTCTTGATTAGAGAAAGGAGAAAAACTGTCTCAAAGAGATGGTTTAAAGTCATTCCTTTTCCTTCTTCAAGCATTTACGCTGGAAGATGAATTGCCTGATTATGATGCTGATGAAGAAGATGAGAAATGGCTTCAAGGCTTCAACAAAAAGAACCCTGACAAAACTGTTGACGTGCTCACTTTTGAACGGATCATTGATACATTGGAGAAAAGCTGTAGCTCGAGAATAGAAGTAAGCTCTTCTCTTTTTATCATAGGTTTTTTAGACTTTTTTATACTACAGTATTCCAGTTAGGATATCATGTTATTATATTTGAAAACAACTTCATTTGAAAATCAAAACTTTTCTCGTTTATTTTTAGTTATTCACCCTATCAGATGCACAAGCATTGATTAAAAAGGATGAAAAGATTGTTAAGACATTTTTTGAGTATTGGAAAGAAAAGCGTACGAAAAAGGGACTGCCATTAGCTCCAACCGTCAGTAATGAGAAAAAAGACGGCACAGCAATGCATGATCCTTATGTTGCTTTTCGAAGAAGAGTTGAGAAAATGCAGACAAGAAAGGTGAGTGTCATTTTGAAAAGCATAAATTGAGCATTCAAAAGATATACTGCATCTCAAGCCTGTTCAAATAATCTTTTTATACCTAACATACACAATGATCTTTTATTTTAGAATCGAAAGAATGATGAAAGCTCATATGAAAAGATGCTAAAGCTGAGAAGAGATCTAAATCGTGCTTGGTAAGTACTGGACAAAAGGATTTTTGGACCTACCCCGGTGGAGGTCCTATAAATTAACCTTTGTCCGTCTGTCCGTCCGTCCGTTAGTTACCAGCTTTTCTCGAGATTGGCTCATTAGTTTTTTCTGATTTTTTGCACAATGATGCAAAATGGCAATGCCCAAAATGTGACGGAGTCCGATTTTCGAAAAAAAATGTTTTGGGGCAAATTTGGGCCAAAAAACGGCTAAAAAACGGGTTTTTTGGACTTTGTGAAAAATTGGATCATTAATTTTTTCTGATTTTTTACACGAAAGTAGGTACCATCATAGGTATAAAGATGGCTCAGCAGTTTTGCAAAAAAATTTGTTTCAAAAACGCATGTTTTATCTATAAGAAGCACTATTAATAAGCATACATCAATGTTCTTAGTCAAATTACTCAATTTTTTTATGAGATAGATGTTTTTTTCTGCTCAAGAGGGCTTACTTTTGAAGAATATGTGGGTTTAGACAGGAATTTTTGGGTTGCTTTGGCGTTTTTTTTATAGAAAACTGGCCAAATTGTTTTTGATAAGCACTTATCAATATTAGGTATTGGCTTTTCTCGAGATTGGCTCTTTCATTCTTTAGATTTTACACACCCTTGAATGTGACAAAAATTTTCGAAAAAAAAAATTTTTGGCAAATTTGGGCAAAAAACGCTAAAAACGGGTTTTTTTTGGACTTTGTGAAATTGGATTATTAATTTTTTCTGATTTTTTGCACGAAATAGGGTACCATCAAGGTATAGATGGCTCATGCAGATTTTTTTGCAAAAAAATTTTGTTGCTCAAAAACGCATGTTTTCTATAAGAATCCTATTAATAAGCATACATCAATGGTCTTAGTCAAAACTCAAATTTTTTTATGAGATAGATGTTTGTTTTTTCTGCTCAAAGGCTTACTTTTGAAGATATGTGTGTTTAGACAAGGGGGGGTTGGCTTGGCGCGTTTTTTATAGAAAACACTGGCCAAATTCGATATTTTTTATAAGCACAGATCAAGGAATTGGCTCTTTATGTTTTACAAAGATGCATAACTAAAACCCTTGAAGGTGACCGAAAAAAATGTTTTTGGCAAACGGGCAAAACGGAAAAAAAACAGGTTTTTTTGGACTGTGAAAAAGTGGATCATTAATTTTTTCTAATTTCTGCATAAAAGTAGGGTCATAGGTTAAAGATGGCGCAAGCAGATTTTTGCAAAAAAAATTTGTTGGCTCAAAAAACGCATGTTTATCTATAAGAATCACTATTAATAAGCATACATCAATGTTCTTAGTCAAATTACTCAATTTTTTTATGACATAGATGTTTTTCTTTCTCACGAGTTGTTTAAGAGGAAATTTTGGTGTTTGCGTTTTTTATAGAAAAACGCCAATCGATATTTTTTTATAAGCACATTATCAATTACTTAGGTATTAGATTGATTGGCTCTTTCATTTTCTACGATTTTTTGCATAAAGATTCATAATTATAAACCCTCAAATGTGACTGAGCCTGATTTTTGGAGAAAAAAATTTTGGGGTATATTTCAGCTAAAAAAACGTGACCTAACTTATAAACGTGTTAAATGCATAATCCAGGTAGGTCCATCAAAGTATCACTTGTTATTTTTAGTATTTTGATTTTTCAAACTGTTCAGCCTTAGATTAACTTTGTTCATTAGCTGTCTGACACATTAAATGTCACATTTTGTTTCCTCTTCAGTCTTATTTTGGAAATGGTAAAACATCGTGAAGAAAGGAAAAGGGATCTATTACAGACTACCATCAAGATATTGGAATCAAGGTTAGTGTTCTCTTCACTTTTATTTGTCTTTCAGAAGATTCGAATTAAACGTTTCTTCTTATAAACTTTGTGGACCTACCTCGGGGGTCCTTTAAATTAACTGATGTTCATCCGTCCGTTCATCTGTTACCAGCTTTTTTTGGGATTGGTTCATTTGTTTTTTCTGATTCTTTTGATTCTTCTTCTCTTTGCACAGTGATGCAAAATGGTGATGCCCAAAAAGTGACGTAACAACTATGAAAAGTTTATAGAAAAGTGCAAATTCAGTCTAACGTTTTATTAATTTTTTATATTCCCAGATATGCAAGCAAAGACTTCAATAATGAACTACTCCATCAATGTTATGAGATGCTCAAACAACGTCAAATGCAACAACATGATCACAAACCATTACAAACTGCTAATAACAATACTATCCGTGAACACCATACTGTAAGTGAAATTTCTCCCTTCATAACGTTTTGTGATCGCTTGTATTGTTGTTCTGCAATTTAAATTAAACTTTCAACATTGTTCATGTAGCTTTTTTCTTTTATCGAGTTTTATCAAAATTTCCATTTCTAAATGACATTTTGTTTCTTCCTTTTTAGGAGACCAAAACCTTAAAAAGATCTGAATTACTTGAGGAACAAAAGTAAGTTTAAGCTTTGAATAAAGCTTCACATGGCTTAATAAAAATCCCTTTTCGTCAGGAACAGCAATATTTTGAAATATTTCATGTTTTAGAATACAATCTTTTTAGATTTTAAAAGTTAAATGCTCTTTTTCTTCTCAGGAAACGACACAAACTCTTAAAGCAACAACAACGTGCTGCCTTACTGGTAATTTATCAATAAACATTTCTCTTATATGCAAGTCATGAATTTAGCACTTTGTATCAGTTAATTTTTCGTTAATTCACTTGGTGCACATTTTCTCCTTTGATAATAATTAGCGATAAGAAGATTGAAAATTATAATGTAGAATACACCGTTTAACAGTCTCGCCATCTCCACCGTAGAGGCGGTAGGTAAAAATGCTCACTTTATTACTGTGGAAGGTTAGAGAAGTGTAAACATTGCCATTTTTTTTCTTTCCTTTAAAGAGAATGTTTTAGATATTTGAACATGATATTAATGACAATTTTATGTATCTCTCCTGAAAATTTCACAAAAATTCATTTAGAGGAAAAGAAGTTATGATTGAAAGGAGTTCTTTACCTACCATTTCTCTGCTGGGTTTTCTTATGAGAACTGGATGTTAACCTACCATTTTTTACGGGGGAGAGTGTAGTTTCCCGTGGTTGCCAAAATCAAAACAATGGAAAATTGTTCATACGCGTGCGCAGTCAACACTGTTAAACGGTGTATTGACTATCATAATCATGCTGAATCGAATTGTTTTGTTGATTTGAAAAAGGGTTTTTACAGAAAATTAGAATTTTGGTTCGACCCCTATAATAAAGTAAGCCTTTTCAGTTTGGAAATGATATACATTAATTTTCATTTATTCAGGCATCTGCCAGTGAAGACCATAGTGTTGATACAAATCAAACTCAGGCTGTAAGTTATATGACCTTTCCTTTTTTAGCTTAAAAGAATAACAAGTTTTTCATGGTTTAATTTATATTAAAGTACTTTATATCTATATCGTGTAATTATTTCAAATACGCTCTGTTGCATTCATAGACATCACATTCGAGGGAAATTGATAAAGGTAATGAAGGACCTGATGGAAAATACACATTTCGAAGAAAGAAAGGCGTCGTCTACCATGCTGTAAGTTCTGATTACTCATCTTCAGTGTAGCTTTTTTTCCGTAGAGGCGCGTTTCTCAGATTTTAACCCCCTGCCATGCAAAAAACATTAGAATACCAGAAATTGGGAAGGAAAGGTACTGTTAATAGTTCCTACCAATTGTATCGATTTCTTTACTTTCAGCCTCGTTATGATTCAATGGGAAATTGGCCATGGATGCATCCTGTAGAAGGTGGTACAGGCGCTTCACAATTCGCTTTTTCCAAAACTTCAATGACAAAACAATGCAAATGTATCGGTTTCTCTCGAAGAAGAGTTGGAAGAGGTGGTCGCATTAACTTTGATAGAGCTTATACACCTTATGACGAATATTCAACGATGAATGATGAATCTCTAGTACACATTGACAATGACAGGGTCCCTCCGTGGTAAGTAGATTCTTGATTAAGTCCCAATTCTATGCTTCTTTATAAGATGATTCAGATAATAATTTTTCGAAATTGGAAATTTACTCTTGTTTTAGATTGTTTCTACTTGTTTCAGATTGTTTCTAATGTCATGTATTCAACCATAATCATGCCTAATATGGCCTAATACTACTTATTTGTTTGCTTTTTAGGCCACACTACAAACCTCAGAAACGTGAATCAAGTGACGATGAATGTGAAAACGAGAAAACTTATTTCAATTCGTTCGATTGGTTCAAGAAACCGGACACAAATAATGATACAGCGGACACTAGGAAACATTCTCACAAATCTTTTACTTCTTCACCCACATCAAGATTTCGTGTTTATCCATACTCTTATAATCGAACTAGAAATTTTAAAATGAGAAAGTCACGGTCGTCTTTGTCTAACATGAACAATAGACTTTTGAATTCCTCACTTGTTTCACCGTTGTCCAAAACCACAGTAAACTCTCATAATTGGATTTTAAGACGTTCAAGTAGCAGTAGCAGTAATACCAATCATTTACGGATAACGAACAATAAAAAATTCCCCATCAGCAATTCAAGGAAGAACCATTTATCACCGTCCAGGCCAGCCTCAACGGCGCCTGCATCTGCAATTTACCAACTGAATTTCCCAATTTCAACAAAAACACCTACCCCGACTACACCATCCATGACAAATGTCAAAACAGAATCTTCTTTGAAAAATATTAACTTAATAAACAATAATACAATCTTGAAAGCTGTTGTGAAATCTTCTGCTGGAGCTTCTCTGTTGCAAAGTAGCTTGAACACTTTTGTTGATAATTCTGGAACAAGGTTAATTCCAAGTGCTAGTTTTGCTTCTTCCGTCTCGGCTGCTTTATTACAGAATTCAATATCACGGCAGCCACTGACGGCTGTTCAACAGAAATCTCTACTAGCAGCATCACAACAAAAAATTATTCCACAGTCGACAGTCTCTGCTACAACGTCAGCAGGAGGAGGTACTATATTACAAGTTCAACCTGTGATGAACAATGTCCGAACTAATAAGATCAATAATCTACCTAAAGGATTGACAATTAACCATACGACTGCTGTCGTCGTCTCGAATGGCATTACAACACAACCTCAGAGCATACAACAGTTGGCCAGATGACAGTTAAAGAAACCCTAGGTAGGTTTGTGTGTAAAAAGATTTAGTCTTCAATCTATACAATCAGATATCAATCAATATACCTGCAGTGTTCTGTCTTACCGGATTTTAGAAAGAACCATTTTTGTACAAAATCTTGGCTAATTTGT
Organism: Clytia hemisphaerica; assembly: GCF_902728285.1. NCBI lineage: Eukaryota > Metazoa > Cnidaria > Hydrozoa > Leptothecata > Clytiidae > Clytia > Clytia hemisphaerica. Next base: position 615,809 of record NW_027104240.1, on the reverse strand, counting down.
TTGGTAAATTCCATTTTCCGTCTGAGATGAGAAGTTTTTCTTAGCCCACTGACCTTGAGTTATGCCTGTCACTACCTAAATTTGAGATATTTTTGCTGTATTGTTAGTGACTGAGTGAGTGACATACGTTTTTAACGAATTATTTCTTTCTTCTTTCAGGATAATTTTTGGTATTGTTTTGGTGAAAACATCAACCATCGAAGTCGTTCAGATCACTCAGAGCTTACTAATGTTCCACACAACAATTCAACAATCGTTAAAATTACCCAGAAATAGGAATTTTTATTGAGAAAGTTTAAAAAGATTATTTAGTTTGTCTGAATAAAGATGGTTAAGAGCAAGGGGCATCAGATCTACAATATCAAACATTCAAACACACTAAATTCTGAATCTGTTAATTTGCAGTAAGATCCGTCTAAATCTAGTTTTTCTGATGCTCCTTACTACTTGTCTCCTTGTCTCATTTGTAAATAGTTTAAAAAAGCATTTTGGTTTTTTACAGTACCTTTGCAATCATTTATTGGACAAAGTTTTAGATAGTGTTCATTTGTTTTGTAATTATATTTTTTTCTTGCAAGTGCTTTCTATAGGTAGAGAATGCACATTCATAACACGTCACAAAATTACTCCACTTTAACAACACATTTTGGTTACATTAACCAGCCTAGTCACACCCTTACCTCAGTCTACTTTTCTTGATCAAAAACTTCATTTTGGGGAGACTGATTTCCAAGAAATTTTATTATTACTCATTATGATTTTATCTTTATTAATTTAATTGTTTTGATATTATTATATTGCTATTGACTTCTTCCTTCTTTCAGTCTTTCTTTATTCAGACTAACTTTTTTCACATTTTTTCCCTCACAGAGATTGTAAAAAATATCGACCAAATTATTAGTTACTACGGGCCATCACAGATGCTGAAATTTCCAAACAATTTTTTTTTTGGAAAATTACGTTTATTATAGATGAATAAAAAAATCGTATTTCCGAAATAACTCCCTTGTCTTTTACTTTCTTTTATTTGTCACCCTTTAAAAAGTTAGTGAAGAAAAATCTGAATTTTTCAATATAACCATCACTGCTTTAATATTCAAACTAGTTTTGCATTATCTTTGTCTTATAGGCTGGTATAACGAAGCACCAGTGCTAATTCTAAAATGTAGTCTTGAGATAATACTTTAATTGGATAGACTTTCACGGGGATTAAATTTCGCGGATTTGGGTGTCATCCGCGAAAATCAGCGAAATTAAGTCTCAATGGAAATTTGGAAGGGCTCATCCGCGAAATTAAGTACCCGCGAAAATCTTAAATTTTTATCGTCGTTTTTTCGTCCTTTGATCAGTGAACCCTCATCTGCGAAATTTTTGAATAAGTTTATCCCATTAAAGTAGAGAAAGTCTATCATATTAATGTATTCTTATAGAGAAATGAAAAATAATAAAGCAGATGTGGTAACAGCCGGCACGCAGTTTTTAAGAGTGGTCAACCACCATGAGAAAGTGAAATGGAATGGTTCAGTGGCTTAGAGCCTTGTTCTTGGAAGCTTCAGCAATAACCGTTCAATATGATTGATAATGCAGAACTCCGCGGATCTCTTAACTTTAAAGGTATGCTATTAAATTAATTGTATTATCTGTTGTCAAAATTTACTTGAAGTAAACATGGTCCAAAGTGTGCAATTGAGATACGTTATGATTGTCAGTACAAGGGATTTCAGTCAAATGATCCACCAAACAAAAGGTTAATCGTATTTACATCCAGATTCACAAAAACTGGTTGCAACACTGCTTTGAGCATTTCAATACCTTAAAAGGTTTGCGAATAAATTCCTTTGAAGAATCCACCCAAAAATATTTCACCATTGCCAATCAAATTAAGTTCATTAAGACCAGTTTCAACCACGAAAACCATATTCCCCAAGATAGGAATTACAGAGATGATAATAGAACATTGCATCAACTGTTCTTTGCTGCATGAAATTTGAAATATCTCTTCAAGTTGTATTTCCACTTGTTGGTCCACTGTGACGTACACTTTAGACCGCGCGATCTCTTCGGTGCGTGCGCGGGGCTCCAACATGACTTCGACAACGAATCCAGGCACTCCAGGTGGAAACATTGTTTGGACTTGCAAATCCTTGATTTTGAGTTTGAGCCTGTTAGAGTAATGAAGTCAGATTTCTTAAAAATAAAACTGAGCTCTGCGATCATACCTCTAAAATGGCCTTACTTGGTTATTTGATCGATGTCAACTTAGTTTCACTTTGATCTTTTATAGAACAAGCGACATAAAACTAGCCTTTTGCTCATCCCCTAACGAAAAATTTTCTAATACCTAGTAATTAATACATTCTTCTAGAGGCCTGCAAATCAGACTATGTGGAAACCCACCTTTCAATGTCGAATTCGAAAACACATTGCATCTGGCCTTCGTCTGTTACTTCTTCTTTCTAGTTATGAGAAAAACAAAAGTGTTTAATATACTCATTGACTTCCAGGCCCGAAGGGCTAGACTCGAGACTCCTGGATGGGAAACGAAGCCACTTATTTCCCATCCAGAACGTCTGCGCATTGTTTTACCGGATTGAAAGTAAAACATATCACTAGATTTCAAAAAGTGCAATTAAATCCTCAAAAATATAGGAACCGCAAGATACAATCCGTCGTCAATATTGCGCCGCGTTCTGGATGGGAAATAAGTGGCTTCACTTTTTTTTGCCTGGGAAAGGTTAGAGATTCTACTCTAGCCCTTCGGGCTTTAAATTCAATGAATATACTTTGCAGAGGACTCCTATGCAGGGACTAAAATCTCAGACATCATGATGTTTAGTGACGTGGTGGTATACCTAAAAAAATAAAACCACTATCCAGACTAAAATTTGAAATTTTTTTTAGTACATTGATACTAAAATCAGTGATTCTGGGCATTTTTCGAGTGTTCTGAAAAGAAGAAGATTTAACAAAAAGGAAAAATATCTGATGTGGATTTTGCGAAAAAGGAAAAGATATTTGTTGACGAAAGATTTTTCAAAAAAGGAAAAAAATATTTGATGAGAGATTTTGCAAAAAGGAAAAAATATTTGACATAAGATTTTACAAAAAAGACTTCTTGACAAGATATTTGAAGATGATGCAGAAAGGGAGAAACTTTTGAAGAAAGATTCTAGCGAAAAGGAGAAAAATTTGGCATAAGATTTTTGCAAAAGGAAAAATGTTTGACATAAGATTTTTGCAGATGGAAAGAAACTCCACAAATCATCTGTTTAAATAGGAAAAATTTTAACAAAGATTTAGGTTAGATTTAGAAGCGCCCAACCAAGATAACAAAAAAATGTTTCTATAGCCTTACTGTTCGATGACTTCTCGAATCCGCATCTGATTCCCTGTTATTATGATATGCATCTTGAAGTGCAGTTTGATGTCGGGCGCCATCAACCACCAAACCTTGCTTATGAAAATCAGGTACACTGCTGGCACAATTTGAAAATCGTAACTTTTTAATCCGATTCATATCAGATGTGAGATCTAGTCCAGTAATGGATGAATTGGTAAGGTCTTGACTACTCGAATATTTCTTGGTTAAAGCAGAGTGTGGTGGAAATTGTTCTAGATCGGTGAAATAGTTGAATCTTTGATGATTGTTGTTTGCCTTGTTGGTACCTTGGCTGTGAAAGTTCAAATCTAGACCGACTCTTTGGCGAGGTTTCTAAAACAAATTAAAGTCCGTTGGCTTTAAGTCTGCACTAGTCTTTGTTTTGTTATCATTTTTCAAACGAATGCTTCAATCCTAACATATATCATATATCGTTGAAAAGGTATAAAGGCCTATAATTTTCTATGCAATAATTCTATGTGAAAAATAATTATACTATCCAGAATTGGGAGGCTTGCCTTCAAAGTAAAAAAAATGAAGTAGAGTAAATTTAATTCAGTTAAGGCTTGCCTTGATTTATTTTATGAGGTAACAGTTGGACTTTCTGACTTTCATATACTTTTTGGTAAAAGAATCGTTCAAGATGTTAGCAATAACAACATTTTTAAAGCCAGCCTGAAGATATGAGGAAAAAACTTCAAAAGGCATTCTTACATGAGCAATCGTATTGAAACGGTTTTGTTTTGATTTTCCATCCATTTGAAAAGTCACCATGGATGGTCGTCGATGTTGATCTTTAAACAGTTGCCCCCTGGATGAACTCATTATATTGCCATGAAACGCATTGAAACTTGATTGAGTTTCAGGGGGTAGTGAAGGTAGTGCAGTTGGTTGATTGATTAATATGCTTCTTTGGGATGGTTGCTTTTTTATTTGTCTCAATGGAAAGCCTTTATAATCATCAGGTGTGTTTAATGGACTTGCTTTCTTATTGCTGCTCGACTCTGCTCGTAAAATGGAAGTTGGATACGGTCCGTCGCTAGTGGCAACGGGTTGGAAATCAAATTCAGTGTTTGCACTGATGCTTCTTGTGTCAAAGAAGTTTCGTCGTTTTTTCTTGGCAGATCTTTGAGTTCGTTGCTTCATGTTGGAGAGTGTTTTGATAATTTTGTTGCGATTCCATCTCAACGGGCAAATAAAATGGATTGCAACCAATGCCATAACGCACGAGACGAATAAAATGATTGTACCGTACTTGTACAAGTCATAATCTACGAAGAAATAGTAAAGTAGAAATAGAGTTAAAATTTTACCTTCCAAAAGTATTTAATTTTTAGTTTCTTTCCAAATTATTTTTTTTTAGAGTCTTTGTTGCTCGCCAAATAAATTAGTCCCCTTAAGGGTACTGTATTAAGTGGGTTAATTTTGGCGTGGATTTAATTTGGCGATTGGCAAAAATTAAATTTGGCGAATGATCAATTTTGTAAAATTTAGCGGGGATTTAATTTGGCGAATGGGAAGGTGTTAGTCTCCGGTAAACTAAAAAATACGTGGTATTTTACTTAGAAATGCAAACTAACAAAGAAGTTTGGCGAATGACCGATTTTTGAAATTTTCGCAGGGATTTAATTCGCAATTTTTGACAAAATTCGCCAAATTCGCCAAATTCGTCAAATTTACCAAATTCTAAATTATGATTTAATTAAAAGTTCACCGTATTACTTTTTGAGTATCCGTCATCTATGATCCAACCTTCATAAATTGTCTCATTAAATTCAGTCCTCATGACTTGAGTAGAAAATCTTTCAATTACTCATTTTTTCGAAATTCAGAAAGCACATTTATATACTTACAATTCACGAAATGACTTTAAAGTACTCTAAATTGAAGCTGAAAGTCTTATTATTTTGAAATATCACGCTGGAACCTTTAAAGGGCGTTAAAAAAGATATAGAAAGTCACTTTCATAAAAGAGAAGTTGTATCTTTAAGAAATCTGTCTAGGAAGACAAAATAAAAACGAGAGTCCTGCTGTCAAAAAATGACATATGACAAATTATTGAATGAGAATAACAAAACATTGACTTTTGACAAACACTTATTTCGGTATATGCTGAATTTTAAAGTCAGTTTTTTTTTAATTTTATTAAAACCTTTAGGTAGAATTTTAGTAGTACATTAGTAAACAAGATATGTTTTTTCACAGCAGAAAAAATATATATTTTGATGAGAATAGAATACTCACTAAAGCCACCATAACAAATATTTTCTTCAATCTTCATTTTATTAAAATGTTCTGGGGACACGTAATTTGTCATATGACTTTTGAGTTTTCTCTAAGAGATGAAAACAAGCAACTAAGCAAAGAAAATCAAGAAAAAAGATTTACATAAGAAAACTTGACCCCCTAAATTATAGAAATATACGTTAGCCATTTTTGGACCCTTTTTCCTCTTCTTTATAATAACACCCTCACACAATTCATTTTCTTCTTCTTTAAAAAGTATTCAAAAAATTGTTAAAAACCAGTATATGAAGAATTAATTCGATCGCGTACTTGAAAAAGCTTTTTTTTCGAATTTTATGAAATACAACATCCAAAAGGGAGTCAAAATTTGATAGAGTCCTTTTTCTAATAGAAATCTCTCTCGCGAAACAGTTGAGGGAATTGTTCTAGATATGTATTTCTTTTTATAAGAACATTTTTTGGCTTTTGGATTTCAACCAAAAATTTTGGTGTAATTTCCTAAAACATTGCATGTTTTAACATCTTTAAATGTTCCTAAAGAATTTTTGGCTTCAAAGTCTAATATTCTTGTATACTTAGTTAAAAATTGTGAAGTTGTAAAGCAACTTACAAGAGTCTTACCGATTGAGTTTTAAATCCGAAGGGCTAGAGGCGAGACTCCTGGATGGGAAATGAAGCCACTTAATTTCCTATCCAGAACGCCCGCGCGTAGTTTTTACACAAACGCCGGATTGAAACTAAAATCTATCGCTAGATTTCAAAAAATGTAGTCCTCTAAACCAAAGGAATCACTAGATACAATCCGTCGTCATAATTACGGCGCGTTCTATGCGCATTTTGAATGGGAAATAAGTAGCTTCAATTTCTCATGCCTGAGAATGTTTAAGATTCCAGATGAGATGAAGTTTTTATAAGATACTTTAATAATTGGTCATTTGAAGTAATAAAAATGACGCATTCTGAAGAAAAAGTAACAAAATTGTTTTATTACTGGTTAACGACCAACCAAATAAAGTAAGAGCTTGTAAAAATTACATCTCATCCCTAAGATTCGCCTCTAGCCCTTCGGGCTTGAACCTCTCCGAGATCAAGATATAAAAAACGATTTGAAAAATATTTTGATCATTATATTAATTTCTTCAATAAATCATCTATACTACCTAATTTATAGAAAATAAATTATGATTAATTCAAATCTAATTAAAAAAAATAGTGTACCACGAGATTTGATAATAGTAATAGCGCTCTTTTTTGGACTGTATGGTTGTTTATGCCCTTAATTGTCCATTATTGTATTGCCCCTCAGTGTTATTTACGCCCTCTACTTTGGCATAAATAACACTGGCGAACCATATATGAACAATCGTGGACATAAGGAATCATGACACCCACAAAAATCTAATCTAATCTCTTATAAATAACATATAAAAATGTGTAAAGGTGTATTGAGTATGTAATTAGATGGTGCTAAAATACAGTCCAAAGGTACTGGACAACCTTATTTGCGTGTGGCTAAGTATTCTTTGACTTTGTCTAAACCTCGAATATGGTCATTTAATGCTTTTAATTTCGGATAGTCAGCCAGGAAATCACGGCCGGGCATCGCTGCAGAAATAAATTCCAATGTGTCGACCAAAAAGAAATCTGCAATGGTGATCTGTAGTTAAAGAGAAAGTTAATGTCATTTTTATTATAACCACTTCTTCTCATTATAAGAACCCGGGTGTCACTTGGGCAAAATACACCGTTTTCCGGTTAGCCGTTTCGTATAAAAAGTCACCAAAATTTCGAGTAAACCATCCCATTGGCTAAAAGCAAAAACACAAACAAAAAAATATGCAGAGTATGAGAAAATGTGCTTTCTGTGTTCTTACTCAGGACATTTTTTCGTGTATGTTTTTGCTTTTAGCCAATGAGATGGTTTGTTTACTCAAAATTTTGGTGAGTTTTTATACGAAGCAGCTAACCGTAAAAAGGTGTATTGGGTACGGAGACGTGCCGCTGGTCAGGGTCCCTTTATCAGGCTCTGAAGATATCTGACAGGGTCTTAAATCTAGTAATTTTCAAGATGTTTATTTGACAGGGTCGACTTTTGGTAATTTTTGACAATTTTCAGAGTAGAGTGGAAGTTAGAAAATGTTTTAATGTTGCGTCTACTTTTAGTCATTTTTGCCAATTTTCGGAAAAACATGGGAAATTTTTCGTTCTGACAGGGTCCCAAATCAATATCTAACAGGCTCCGTTTTTCCATCTCCAGCGGCACATCCCCTTCGGCCGTCAAGGTCAGTGCCCCCTCTCCCGGACATAAGAGCATTTTGAAGTAACGTGAAAGATATGATTTTTGAAAACATTTCTTTACTAAAACTTTAAAACGAATTAAAATTACCAAAGAGGAAAAAATAGAATTAAGCGGAAAATCACGAACTTACAGATTTGCTGACGAGGAAGGCACTTGAACTGTTTTGAGATCTTAATTCTTCAAAATACTTGAAAAAGATTGGAATTTTTTTATCCAAAATTGCACGAACTTTTTCCTGTAGAAAAGAAAAGGGAAGATTGTAAATGTTTAGAAAACAAAGTGTGTTCAAATTAATACTGTATCCATTGATGAGGCCCCCCCAGCGGACCCAAATTTCACGCATTCACGCAAAATTTTTTCGCAATTCACGCATTCACGCAAGTTTTTCTCGAAATTCACGCAAACCCAATTTTTTGGGAAATCGGGGAGATTTTCGGAAAAAATCGGGGGAAATGTCAAAAATTGAGGTCTTGCACATTTCGCTAAGTTACGTAATTTACGTAATTTCCGCCATTATGGAGTAAAACGTTCGATTTGCATAAAAAAGTATGACAAGGCTGTATTCGAGATATTATTCGACCGGATCTGGTCATGCACTTGAGAAAAACTTAACTCAGTAGTGATTTTTTCCTGTAGACCTGACTATAAAACACCGTGTTTGGTAGCGTCATAAGAAGCCCCCAAATAGAAAGCGTTACGTAATTTTTCAACTTTAATCACATGCCATCACGCAAAATATTTGATTCTTCTAACTTGTCACGATCGTTTAGAAAAGGTGAAGCTTCTGCAGTTAACGTATCGCGATAGTAAGTGAAAAGATATGCGCCGCAGGCGAATTTTTGTACAAAAAATAGCTTAAACATTATCTCAAACAAACTCGAGTATGACACCATGATGCTTAGCTCAGGGGTAAGGAGGCGCAACCATGGTTTACGCAGAGAAGAAATTTTTGCATTTCTGTCGCTCGCGTTTGGCTAAAAATGCTCTCTTTAACACCATTGAAAAATAATGTAGTCTAAATTCGTTAGAGGCAAGGTACGATCGCTTAATAGCTTGTAAAATGAGGTAAAAGAATGAACATTTGTTGCGAGCGAAGCGATCAAAAAAAATTAAAAAGAAAGGTTTTAATCAGGGCTCGCGAATTAATTTCCTAACGTGGAGGGGCCGAAAACATAGTGACTAAGGAGGTGCAACCATGTTTTGCGCCGACAGGAGAAAATTTTATTTTAACCCTCTGATGTGCTTAAATACGACCAGGGTTTGATACGACTCCATTTCAGACTAATTTTGCCAAAAAATCAGGTTATCGAAAGTCTACATCATGGCTAAAAATTTCTTTGAAATAAATTTCTTTTTATTTGCAAAAACGTGGTGAAGTCATGGCCGCCTCCTGCCCCCAGTGACTCTGGCCCTGGCCCTGGCCCTGGATCACTCATCATGCATAACCATGGTTTTATCTTAAACAAACACTTTCAAGGGGGCAAATTAGAGTTATTTAAGATTCGAGGGCCAATACATGTTTGGCCGAGCGAAAAAATCTGGAAATTTAAGGTGTCTAGATTGCTAGAAAGCGCATCTAAATCATGAATCGTCTTATAAAATAGAGAATTTGAAAGTTGCTGATTTTTTTGTACACCTTCACCTGGCATCCCTTGAATTTGGAATAGGTGCGCACCTTTGTGAAAAGGAAAAATTCACGCGTTCACGCAAAAAACAGGGCAGATTCACGCATTCACGCAATAGAAATATGGATTTTCACGTTCACGCAAGTTTTTTCAATTCACGCATTCACGCAATTTTTTTTCGATTTTCACGCATTCACGCAACCAAAAAAGCCCATTCACGCATTCACGCAAACCGCTGGGGGGCCCCATTGATAGAATAAGCACTATTATTCGATTATATTCAAAGTCAGCTTCAACCAGAATCACTCATAAACGACGCTCTGCTATTCGATACACTTTCTTATTTGATGAAAATCCAATACTCTTTGAAAACCATATTACTGAGCGTCAACTGTAACTTTATTTATCAAACAAGAAACTCGAAATACTAACTTTCTTACTTTGAGGTAAAATAAAAACAATATTGGGCTCTTCCAGAAAATGTTCATACACCCCGGGTGGAAGATATATTGTCCGGGGGTAGCGAGAAATCAGCAAAATTTGGCTTATCCGGGGGTAATTTGGGTTGTTCGGGGGGTCGGCTGATGCTTGTCCCGGGGGTAAAACTCGTTGTCCGGGGGAGCCAAAAGTTACTCCATTCCTCATATACAGTTTTTTTCTGGAAGAGCCCATTCTAACCTTTTCTTCTTCTTCCTTTAAAAAGACGGCGATATTGGCGCAATGATCATGAATTTCTTTCATTGAAATGACGACACAGTTTATCACACCTCTTTGACTTGCATTGTTACCATACAGGCTAAATTCATCACCCATGTACATGATACAGGCTAGTGTTTGAGAGATGTCAGTACCATCTGGAGTAGTTATGACTGGTATAAATCCCAACGGAACTAAAATGGATGAAAATTTAAGATCTTTCACATTTTGTACATTTGACACAAGAAAAATCCCATGAAATTCCCATTGAAATCCTATGCATGGGAAATGACCACTTGTGGGACCCTGTGTCTGTCATCAGATCTTCAACAGAAAATGACTTTAACTTTAATTTCTAAAATATCCTCGACTGACACTGATGATTTATAAGTATTTTGAATTTTAAGAGAGATTCAAATTTTAGCTTACATGTAGATTTAACGGCTGGCCATTCTGGAAATGGAATTCGTTTATCTTCAAATTCCACACCAACATAATTAAAAATCATTCGAGGGACTTCACCGCGACCTCTCAAATCGAAATAAGATAATTTATATTTCTTTTCAGTTGCCATTTTAATTGTATTAGCTTTTGATTTTTTTCCTGAAAATAAAATTAAAGAAATTATTTTCAAAGATGCAGTTGTAAAATAGAATCAGATTAGAAGAATACAAACGGAATATAGTTTCAGGGCCGTGACACAATTTTGATTTTGGTGTCTGAGAGCCCCTGAGGTAAGGGGCAATATTTTGGTTTCAAATGGTCAAATCTAAAATCGTTATAATATGACTTGAGTGTTTTTTAAAGCAATTTAATTGTCGAAAGTTACGAAAGTTAAGCTACAGCAATTTCATAAATATAGAAAATAATTGAGACGATAATATATACTATATAAAAAAGAGAATTTCTTTTAAAAATATTGGGGTACGTTCCCTGAGTTTAGCTCTAGTGTAAATCGAGTGCCAGAGTTATTATTTCTCTCTATTTTAATCGTAAGACGTTCACTTTGTTTAGTAAAGAATCTAGGGCTCAAATTAAACTGTTTTGATATTTTTTTATTGAAGCATGTAATCTAATCTTCGAATACCTTACTGGAAACGTGGATTTTAATTGGAATCATTTTAAATTACCTAAAAGTGATCATATGCAATAAGGCCCTCTGAGTTAGTGATCAGACAGTCTGTAATATGGAAAAAATATAAAGTCAATCTATTTTCTGTCTTAAAATTCTTACAAGCTGATACATATACCAAATACCAAGATACATAACAAATAAATACTTCTTAATATAGAATACTATTAGATGTACTAATAATTACTCTTGGGTGCCTAATAAGCGTCCCCTGCTAATCAATTTTTTGTAAATGTTTTTGAAATTTCCCTCTTTTGCCCTAATTCTGCTGCATAAGTGTCCTTTTCAAAAATCTTTCTAACCCCCCCCCCGCCTATTAGGTAGCCAAAAGTAACAATTATTAGAAAGCATAGTTTATCAAAACATGCTACGCAGAAAGAATTCAAGCTTCATATATATTTAACATCATCTGAAAAAGTATCACGTCCTAAAAAACAGTAGAATCAATCTCTTATCAAAACTATAAATGATTATTATAATATCAGATTATAAAATATTCTATATTTCTATACTTTAATGCTGTTTCTGTTTGATCAATGATTTTAAATAATCTACAAATTTATGTTCAGTAAAATAAATACTACCTAAGACAACAAGTAAACAAACTCCTCCAACAGCAACATGACATAATTGATATAAAAGACCATAATTGCAACAAAATATTGCCTCTGATATGACCATTACGACAAATGAAATTAAAAGGGTTAACAACGAAGCGAAAGATGGATGTATAGCTGACAAGGGTCGATATTCAGTCTCTTGGAAATACTTGTTGATGTAAAGTGAGCTAAAAAGTGAAAAATAAAACAATTGAAAATTGTTTTGTGTCTTTCGATTCTGGAAAATAAATGTAATAAAACGTATCTATTCTCTTGGTTTGTCATTTTAGATTGGACAAAAAAACAATTTAAAATTCACACACTGCCTTACTGTATACTAATTCTTTACTTTAAAAACCAATTATAATACCCTAATTAGATTCTTTCCAGGATTAAACTGAACATTCAAACCATTTATTTTAAACAGATGACAAGTTTTGAACAGACAATGTCATACTATATCATTTCTTTGGTAAAAGAATTTCAGATTAGATAAAAAAAATCGAAATTACCTTTGTATTATTCGTAAGAACATATTCAAACAATTAGCAAATATGAATCCAATAGAACCAATATATCTTGTAAGCAGAAGAGAAGCACTCAGAAATATGACTGAAAACATCAACATCTTATAATTATATTTGTCCACTTCTTCTTTACTCATTGTAGCAAACATAAAGCATTCTGTAATTCCATTAATCGCAATGATGAATACATACAAACAATATGCCTTCATTAAAGATGGACCTATAACCAGAAAATAATTTTTGAAAAATATGCAGAAAGAGAGGGATAAACATACTTTGGTATAATGTTGACCACCTTCTTCTAATTCGGCCACCCCATTTTAAAGATAAAAATAATTAGAAAAGATAAAAAGGACAGAATTTTCGCCAATTGGGGTTACTTTTATAAGTGAGGGTTAACTTTCATCACTTGCAGACCAAAACATTTTCTAGTTTTCAATTTATAAAATTCAAAAGTCATGTCATGACTAATTTAAATTCTAGCAAAATTGACAAATCGCAAACTAGAACAGTCTGCTGTTTGGAAGTGATGAAAGTTACCCCATGCTTATGATAGTAACCCCAATTGTCGGTATCAATTGAAATTAGATTTATTCTCCAGCTTCTTTTTTAAAATAAAAATAGAAAAGATTCTCATCACTGATATGTACTTTAAACTTTAATGGGATAAACTTTTGCGGGGATTAAATTTCGCGGTTAAGCCTATCCGCGAAATTCAAAAATTTCGCGAGGAATTAATTTTGCGGGTGGCACTATTGGATAGCAATATTTTCACGATTTTATGACTTTTACTGTCAAATCATGCATGTTGGTTCATGAAATACACATTATTTGCGCCTCTTTGATGCAAGTAATCATTCAAATAGTATTTATTTGACATATTTTGAGTTTTGTTTAGAAATATTTTGCAGATCAGGCCCTTCCAAATTTCGGACTTAATTTTGCAGATTTTCGCGGATGACACCCAAATCTGCGAAATCCCATTAAAGTAGTTGTTTAGGATAAAACAACAACCTTTTGACTCAGTTCTGCATACTAAATTACTTTACTCGAGCTATTTTGTCTCAACTGGACAAAATAGCTGTTTCTGGCTGAAAAACACTGTTTTTAAGAGTTAATATCTCGAGTTAGGTACAGAAATCACCTATACAATATGTCTAATCTTAATTTTTTGATAGCTTTCTAAGAATATACAACAGATCTCTATTTTCTCAAGCTAAAATTTTCATTAATTTTTCACCCTATGATTTTTACCTGAGACCGTCATATTTATCCAAAAATCACACCAAAGTGTCAAAAAAAAAATTGGTACCCAAGTTATTTTGATTCCCCTACCCTTTAGCTTTCCAAAAATGTATAACAAGTACTCTGACTAAAAAAATCAAGCAACCTAAAAAACAACGAGCACATTTCCCCCTATAATACTATTTGTTTCAATCAGCAATTCTGACCTTTCTATTATTCTTATCTCTAAAGAAGGGTGACAAAATTAGAAGAGAGATGTTGACATTAGACCAACTTACGGTAGTATTCAGCTATTACAACCCTTCCAACTTTAAGGAGAGTGAAAGAATCAAAAAAGGGGAGCCACATTAGACCAAGTTAATTAACAAACCTTCATTTTCACTGAGGATTTTTCCTCCGTATAAATCCAAAAGAAGATACGAGTAGCTGTAACCAAAAACCAAAATTATCATCCCAACTAATGAGACAAACTTTAAAACAAGAAATAAAGATCTTGCAGCTTCATCCAAACTTTCTTTTTTCTGCTCATTGGCTCTTATTCCACGTAACAATATTTTTGAAAAGTAAGTGTAATATGTTTCCTCAATTGGCATGAATATGAATCTAGCAGCAAGCGATCCCAGATTGTTTATAACATCATAAACTCCTTGTTCACTAAATGTCAATATACCAAATATTGTCATTATGTAACGCTCCCCTTCTGTTAGAAACTGTTTTAGCATTGATTGTTTGTAAAAACTTGTAACAAGGTTCACATAATCTTGATGAAAAAGAGGCTTTGATCTAATGTTAGGCAAAAAGTCTGCAAACTGCTTGAATTGTGAGAGCTCTTTGGTCTTCTTTGAATCATCTTTTGTTAAATATTTCCAGAAATAGATAGCATAGCATAAAGAATACACAATGGCTGCTAAAACAAAAGTTACACCATACATTACAAGTGCCTTGTCAGGAAAGAAAACAACCAGAAATGTCGATATAAAACATCTAACAGCTAGATAAACTCCTTCAAACATAACTTTTAATGAAAGTAATGAGTTTCTTTGGGCCAGTATCCAAAAGGGTTCTACTGCAAGTTCAAAACTACAGCTTGCAGCAACTAAAATGGTGGCCATTTGATATTGCCAGATAAGGTCGTCTTTTGGTTGTGGTAACCAGCTTGTCCAGATAAAAATCAAAACAAATGAAGAAAACAAACCAACAATACTGCAAATCCAGGTCAAATTAATCATTTGCTTCAGTTTAATTTGCTCAACATTCTCCTTAATGCTCTGTTGACTCAAACAAGCTTTTCGAAAAGCTTCTCGGGAAATGAACAACATAGTGCTGTAAAGTAACATTAGCCGAACATTCATTACACCCAAAACTTCCCTGGATAGATAACGAAGCATAATAGCATTCATTGAAAATGTAGAAAGTCGAAAGATAACCTGTAAAACCATATTGTATGAGGCACTTTTGACTGCATCTTTCATTTCTTGGCCTTTCGACGCCATTTTCTTTGTTGACAATTTCAGCGTACCTGAGATAATCCACTTCCTTAATCTAACAGACGTCTCTGTTTGATCAAAGGTGATTTGAGAAAAAAGGCCGCGTAAAAAGCCTATCAAAATGTCACAAAGTATTCAGCTATATGTGCATAATTAGACGGTTTCTTTCGTGAAAAGATTCTTTTCTAGGATTCGAAGTGGTATTTCTTCAAGTAAATAGAAACCGTCTAAAAAAGAAAATATTACGTAATTTGGTAAACCGATGTAAACAAAAATGGTAGACATTTTCTGCAAGCAAAGTCCAAAAATCTAAAAATCGGTCAGGTTGGTGGTACCAACTCCACCACCTCCAGGCTTCAAATCGTCCGAGTATAATCTATTATATTGGTATGTTTAAAGTTATTTTTCGTGTTTCAAAAGTCAATCTTGGATTTTTAGAAGTTTCAAGGTGTCTACGAAATGATGGAATAAGGTAAATATTATGCCGTAGCAGCCAACATTTTATGTTTTTTTTTTGTTTTTCTTTCTCAACAACAGTCACCAGATTTGAAATATGGGGGATGTCCTTACAACAAGCTTTTTAACACTTCTTTAGGCAAACGCAACAGTCTATTGCATACCGTCAACTGCTCTAACTTGGGAGTATCTGACAAAACATGGGACGGCATGCAATTCGGCCACCATTTCACCGCCGAACCTCCAAAGTCATTTGATTTGAGTTAATGAACAGCGTATTAAAAATACACAATTTCTCTTTCGCACCGAGTAGGCTTTTAAATCAAAGTATGAAAAAAATCTGTAGTGGAACACACCCGAGTGTCTGTGCACTCTAAGTACTAAGAGGAGCAAAGAATAGAAGAAGTATATCCAGGCGTAATCTATCGTATTATTCGATTATCGAATTAATCGAAACTAATCGAAGCTAATCGAAGCTATTATATTTCGATTAGTCGAAATAATCGAAGCCTAATCGAACTAATTGAGATAAATTCGATTAATTCGATAAATTTGATTGGGCTTCGATTATCACTCGATTAGTTTTGATTATCCTTCGATTAGTTTCGATTATCCTTGAATTAGTTTCGATTATCCTTCGATAAGCTTCGATAAGTTCTATTCCCCAATCTTCTTTTTTGGATTCATGTCCCATTCATGTTCAATGGATGGTCCGCTCAACGATGTGTAAAGCCCGAAGGGCTAGATCTCTAGCTTTTGCTGAAAATTGTGTCGAAGTTAGATAGGAAATCCTATCTAAGTCACGTGACATTATAATGGAATTTCAGCGCTTGACCAATCAGAAGCTTAGCCAATTTTCGGAAACAATAGCAGAAATACTTTTTCCGATATGTACTCACTTTTTCTTGCTTAACCTGAGAACAGATTGTAATTGTTTTCTGCCCACCACGCTGAAGCTCTAAAGGGATGGGCGAAAACAAACAATCTGACGACTTTGTTGGACGGATTCATGCGAGACCGCGTTCAAAACATCCTGGAAACTAGCGACACCGCTTCAAAATTTGTTTTGATTTTGCTGCAAAGGATTATGGGTGGATTATTTTTGATTTAGAAATGGCTCAAGTGGGGCGCCGTTTTTACAACGAGCACCTTGTTGTAAAACTTTCAAAGCGGTATGGCCAATGTCCACAGATGTATATTTCGCATCGTACCTTTAGAGCATCAAAGCGTGTCGATAGCGAAATTCACATCTGGAGCAGGTAATTTCTTGCTTGGAAGAGCTTGAAGCACGAGATTTAGCCCTTCGGGCTTTACAGAAATCTGTGGGTCCGCTCCTTTAGAGCTTTACCTATCAGGGGGGAGGGGGTCGGGCTCAAAATCGGTGAAACGATAAGGCATCCAGGATGACCGTCCGGCCGTCACACGAACCATTCGGCCGTTTAACCGAAACGAGCAGCCGGCCGTCGAACCGAGCATCAGGCCGCCGCTTATCAAGATTATCGAATCTTAATCGAAACCTATCGAAAGTTAATCGAAGTTATCGAATATATCGATAGCTAATCGAAGTAATCGAATGGTAATCGAACTAATTGAGAAAAACCTTGGAAAATTCGATTAATTCGATTACGGCTCGATAGTTTCGATTAATCGAAGCCTAATCGAAGTATTAATTTCGATTAGTTTCTATAAATTCGATTAAAAATCGAATTCGATTTTGTTCGATAGATTACGCCTGGGTATATATGATTGATAAATTTGGTGGAGTTATCAAAACAAATTTGTTGTCAAAGAGATTTAACAGTAAGTGAAAATACAGACCAGATATCAACCAGTCCCATGTTTCGACCAATCGTCCCAAGTTAGAGCAGTTGACGGTAACTTATTACTCTACTCTTCATTGGATGCAAGTATAAAACCAGCAGCGGGAATTAGATATTTTACCATGAGATATAGACCTTTTGGCCTTTCCATCCACCATATTGAATTGTATGCAAAAATTATGGTGGCCGAATTGCTGTGGACGTGTGGTGAAATTCCCTTAGAAAGTATGCATAAGTGGCATTGTATTTAAAGTGTAATCTTGTAGAAGCAGTCAGGGCCTCCTTTCACTTTATCGATATTACGCAAACGACAGTGTGCGCTAAATTACTTTGGTTTCACTTTCGATTTCAACCAAAGGTCTTAGCAACAGGACGCGCGTACATAGCAACAGGGCTGGGTACAAAAATCTAAACATAGAATTTAAAAAAAATACCGATCATCGTATAAAGCACTAAAAAATACCCCCTTTCTATGTTTAGTTTGTTCTACCTCGCATTATAACTGAAAATATCTTTAAATAACCTTTGTCCGTTATCAGTCCGGGCGGTAATCTTTGCCCGCTTCAATTCTTAGATAATGACCACGTGGATAAAAAACGTATGGAATGAAACCTGACAGAGGGTTTTTAAGCAGATTTATTCAAGTAAAGCTATAAGAGGTTCATTACTTGTGGATTTTAAAGGGGAACTAAACATTTTTTGAGGTCATGCTTTTTTTGTCTCCAAGAACTACACAACACAATATAAGTTCGAAAAAATATAATTTCCACTCTCAATGTCTTTCCTATTTTGTATAAAACCTTCTTTAAAAAACGTATAATTTGTTTAAAATGAACCCCCACTTTACACATGTTTGTGATGTCATATCGTTCATATTTTCTATGAATTTTGTGTATGTTTATCAACTTTAAAGCTTGATAGTTCGTGAACAAGAAATATTAGGAAGATAGTAAAATCATTTTTGATTTCAGGAAGGATTCAGTTTTACGTGGACTAAATTTGGGGTTGTCAGCTTATTCCAATAAAAAGTTCAATTTTTTCAATCGACTCTAAAATCCTTTTCACTCACTTGTTTTCGAAAGTTCAAACATAGTTTTACTCTACTCAAAAATGGCTTTTTAATGAATTCTGTCTCTTGGTTAAACCATTTGTTATGGCTACACAAAAAAGTTAAAGGTTCTCTATCAACTAAAAGCAAGAGTTGTTCCAATTACTTTCTGAACACTTTTACGCATTGCTTTAAAAAGATTAGATTTTCTGTAAACATAAAGAGCTATATCTTTTGATGGAGAAGTTTTTAGAAAAAAATATTTTCAGAGGTCATTCCTTGGAAGTATGTGATGTGATTTATGTATTTTCAAAAAAATGTTTAGTTCCCCTTTAAAACCTACATAACCAAAAAACAAAAGTTGTTGGGAAGGAAAGAGTAAAACAGGTAATTAGAAACGCAAGACAGAAGGCTTGGTTGTGTTGATCAGGTATGTTTTTATTCTATCCGAACTAATGTTATAAAACACCAAGGAGGCCCTGACTGTGTAGATGAAAGATTAAATTTGCTTCTCTTGAAAACTAAAAATAAATATATTCGCTCATCTCTTAGAACAAGCACTTCAAAAAATCCAACATTAGACATAAACTCAAACTGAAAAATCACCAGCGAAGGTAAAAAATAATCCTTATTAACGGCTGACGGTAAATTATTCTCCTGGGAATAGAGCCGCCAATGATTAAATCAAAACATGATAATGTGTGACGTCATAATTACTGCTTTTAGTTTGCGTGTTTTGAAAGTTTGATGTGTGTACTCTGTCTTTGTGGATTTCTTGATGGGCAATGAAAACAGAATATGCTATGTCTCTAAAAGTTCTTTTCTGTAAAAGTTTTTTGGATTAAAAAAATTCATCTTTATTGTTCTATGATTTTATATATTATTTATAAAGCTGCTTTGTTGTCTTTTTAATCGTTGTTAAACTTCATATGTTTTGCATAATTTCTAACTAAATCCAACCACGGTCTTTTTCGTTCCTTATTTTTGCAGACAATCAAAGATGGGGGATGGAAGGCGAAAAGGTCTTGTTGGTAACTTACATCACATCAGTGGACTAACATACATAGCCCTCAAAGATGACCTAGCTGGCAGTCTAAGGTTAAACCCTAATCAGGATAAAACTAGGCTAGTTTATTCCCTTTTATCTTTCCCTTTACACAATACAATGCTGACAAGTTGACACATTGCAAGAATCCCTGTGAGAGAAGTTATATCGAAATTGCAACAAACACGAAAGTGTCTCTTCTACTGATGCTTCCCGCACTCCTTCAACAGCTGTTTGTCAAATTTCCACCAATGTGATTGCTGCATTTTACACGGCCCTTCTTTTTGGCACCTGTGGCTTCTCAGTGCCTTGCATGGACGGGGGCTCTGTAAAAATCCCACCCTTATATATTTGTTTCAATCCATTCTAAGCTTAGATTTTTTCTCATCTTCAATTACTAAGAAATAGGAATTTGATGCGAGAGCAGGGCAAGATTTATTGTCAACAAAGTGCCGGAAAATCTTGAATAAAGAAGAACTTTAAATCTTAAATATTTTCATTTTGAAGAATTGGTGCAAAAAGTGAAACATGGAAAAGTTTCATTTTTTATTGGTTCAATCAACTAAGGGATTTGAAACTTTTTATGTTTGTTTTTTGCACACCCCGTAACTGGGTGAGCCCCCGTTGCTAAGATGTTGGCTTGAAATCGAAAGTGAAACTGAAAATGAAAGTAAAATTGGCTGCCCTCCAAATTCCGTAATCTTGATTTAGTTTAAAGTGGTGCTACCAAGTTGCTGATGACATCATGTGTCCATCGTGATGCAATGATATTCTTCTTCATTTTTGAGGAGGCAGGAAGTTAAAATGTACCAGATTTGCTCATGAAAGC